>NC_052944.1:26932183-27139683 GCF_013358895.1 Oreochromis aureus
TGTTTAATCAATTTCTTTGGCACACATGAATGCACTTAGGTAATTGCAGCATCTGTGTTTAATAACAGGTGCGTTGTTATTTATTAGTTATGATTATGTTACGTGTTTCAAGCGTAACTTTGCATAAACCATGTAAGTGTATGTGTGTATTGATGGATGATATGTACTGACCAGAGCTGGGGAAGGTGACTGTCTATAAATACGTTTGAGCATCTCTTCCAAGCTGTACAGTCAGCAGTGAGGAGAGGAAGCTGACCTGGACTCTTTTATATTTTACAATTTCTCATTCATCTGCTCTCTTCAGCTGCAGTGACGCATGTACTATAGCCTGCCTGCACCTCGGCTCTGCAATTCTTTGATTCTCTCTGTCTCTGTTCGTCTTTTTCTCTTTTATCTATCTTTTATCTCCTGATCTCCGCCCCGCTCTTTTTCCTGCCTTTTCTGTCTCTTTGATTTTCTTTTGTCTTTGCTTTCTTCTGTCTTTCCATCACCTCTTTAACATGCTCAGGTTTAACTTGCTCTTCAAGACCATCCAGTCAGTTTGATTGTAAAAAAAAAAAAAAAGCAGCATTCGTTTTGACAAAACGACAACAGCAAGAAAAGCTCTTATCGATAAATGTGACACAACAGGTGCAAATTATCAAGGATGGCTGTGGCTCAGGAGGTAGAGCCAGTCATCCACCAGTCAGAAGGGCAGTGGTTTGATCCTTAACTCCTCTACTGTGGTTGTTAAAGTGTCCTTGGGCAAGATTTTGAACCCTAGATTATCCCTGAAACATCCATTGGAGCATTTCTGTGTGTTTGATGTTAGAAAAGCTCTTCAAAGCATAGAATAAAGTGACAGAATAAAGTAGAAAAGCAGTCTTTACATTTGCATTCATATGGAAATCTTCTTTGTCTGTTTGCTGTCTTTATGAGGTGTTGCACTAACAGAAACATGAAGAAAAGCTCTGTCCACTACTTTCTGTGATTTTTATTGTGTGTGTGTGTGTGTGTGTTGATTTATGCTGGCATCACGGTACTATGCAATAGTGTCTGATGGGAAAGCTGAGCAGTCACACCTGACACACTGCATGTCACGTCACAGGACAATGCACCCACATAGCAGACACGTTTCTAATTACTTGCACCTTTTCCCATTCACTCCAACACAAATACACACTCCATGTCACGTATCTCGTAGCATGTGTGTGTGTGTTTGTGTGTGTCACTGATGTCTGCCCAGCCTCTAATGTATTCTTTCCACTGCCCACTCTCTGGCACTGCAGTCCTCCCCCCCATCTCTCTCCCTACCTCTACTAAATAATTAATTAGTGGCATGAGCAGGCAGCAGTTTTTTTCTCTGTGTTTAACATTCGTACACGCTCATTACAGGGTCAAATCGAACATTGACTCTGACCATGACCGGAAACATGCGCTTGCTTCAGTTAGTGTGTGTTTTACTTTGCGTGCCTCCTTCTCCATGTTAACCTATCTTGTGTGTGAATGTTTTTGTGTGCTTCTGTGCAATGAGTCCTGCTCGTCCTTGATAATAACCTTTAACATCCAAGCACCCTGCTTGTACACACACACACACATACACACCCAGACCCTGTGCTGTTTGTGTGGGTATATTTCAAAGGGTGGATACAGTGGGATTAACTGGGATTAAAAAGGAAGTGCTGAGTCTGAACCTGCTTTTTTACTCCCTCCATTAAACTATATGTATGCATGCTGGGGAAATCATCCTGTCCTGTTTCATCCTTCTTCAGGCTAAGAAAAAACCTTATATGTGTAATTTTGATGTTTTGTGTGTGTGTGTGTGTGTGTGTGTGTGTGTGTGTGTGTGTGTGTGTGTGTGTGTGTGTGTGTGTGTGCGTGCGTGTGTGTGTGTGTGTGTGTGTGTGTGTGTGTGCGTGCGTGTGTGTGTGTATGTATCTACGGCGTCTTATGTTACTCAGTGGGCGGATGCCGGGTGGGCTAAGAGCCCAGTGATAATCAGGCTCTTCCTCTTTTAAAATGTGTCTCTGAAAACTTCTGTAGTGTTGGCAGGTGAGTCAAGTTGGCGTTCAGTTTTTTTGTTATCTTAGCCAAACAAAGCAGCCAGCAGTATATAAATGCTACACAGGATTTCTGCGAGTCATCGAATTATAGGAATAAAAATGAGGTAGTGTGATGTGGTGCAGAGAAAGACAAGGACACTCAAGGGCTCGCCTGCATTCACTGCGATATCAGGCTCCTGGTGGAGCTTTCCATCCTGTCTGCAAAGTTCCCAACCATAAAGTTACAAATGTATATTTTAGTCATTCACAACAAGTTGCTTAATTTTAAGTGTTTTGTTGCTGCAGGTTAGGCGTCCTGGAAGCAAATCTAGGTTTAACCCTCTGAGGTCAAAGTGATCATATGTGCGAACCCCTAATCCTACCCCACAATATAGGAGAGCAGCACCAATCATTGCTAGCAAATGCAGTATTAAAGTAAAGCAAAAACCTAAAGTCCAAATGTATATTGAGATGATCTAAAATATAACATGTTAGTATGATTCAGATTTTGGTTATGTATTGTTTTACATGGTTTAACGCTGTAATTTTCACATCATAAAATCCCTAAAAAGCTTATGTTTCATTTACAAAAAGATGTGTAGTTAACATAAGCGTGGTTATTTTGTTGGCTTCAATCTTGTTTTATGGCATAGAACTCACACGCATCAAACTGTTAATAAAATCCACATAACTGCACTGTTAAGATTAAAACTGCTATATTGTTTGAAGTTCACATTTTTGACACAAGTCAAAATGGAGACTCGGCGAGCCAGTGATTCGTACGTGCCGTCCCGTCTATTGAGTCCAGAGGGTTAAACACTACATTAACCAGACAGCAGGACATACAGCACATGAATATTATGCAAATGCTTTTAGAAAATTCATCAAATGTAACTCCCAGACACCACCTTGCTTGTTACTGGTTTATTTAATAAATTACAACATCTCAGTCCATCTGACCTTCATCAGGTTAAATGCTCAACTTTTCTCCACTGCAGCATCAAAAAAAATGTCAACATTTAGTTGGAGGGCTAATGAAAACAGTCTGAATAATGAACGCATGAGTAGTCAGCCAGTCACATTAACATCATTGTGACTGTGACATTAATCCTTACATCCATATAACTTTAAACTCTCCAAATTCAGAACACATATTAGGTTTAGTCTTTGGCAACACGGCGTCAACAGGATGCAAAAGTAACACTTGTTTGAGAAGCAAAGCAGAGAAGCTACATGTAACCCTAACCCTATAAAGACTTCTGCAACCATGAATTTCCTGAAATACAGCATCTGTTAATTTGAAGTCTGAGAAACCAAATCTGAGAAACCAAGCCTAGGCTATAAATTTTCTTAACAACAAGCATTTGTCACAGAAAAAAAGTCTCAAGGACCCAAATACACAACAAAAATTTAGAGTAAAACTAAAAGCAAGCATTATAGATACTGATGACCACAGTTCAGAAAAAGTAACTGTAGGTGAACAAAAAGCTGTAAAAATCAAAACACATAGAGGTAATAAACATGGAAAGTCAGAACAGATGACACAAATGATAGCGAGATAAAGACAAAGAGTAAGACAGGACTGTTTATACACTGAAGACAAATAGAAGAGTCTAAATTAGGGGCAAGCAAGACACAGGTGAAGCTAATCAAGACAATCAACCAGGAAGTAAAACAAAGAACAAGAAACAACCTAAAAGATTACATACTTTACATGCAGACAAAGACAGCTCACAGCAAACATGGCAGAAAAACTGGAACACTAAAACATAAAAACGACAATTAAATCAAAGCCAAAATCAAACCATTACCAGTTGGAAACTATAACTGGCAAAATATAACCTAACAAAATATGCTTCCAGTTAGCTTTGTGGAAAATGTAGGATCCAATCTCATAGTAGCTCAATCTAAACTTGAAACTAAAAGTCTGGGAATCTTTTTGGAAGTCTGCTACTTTGATTTGGACTCTTTTTACTCTTCCTTTAAACACTATGAAAAGATGATTTGTGACATACTCCATAAAAATACACAACATCAAAAGTTGCCATTACTACTTGTCTACCTTGTGTCTTCTTTGTAGCTTTGATAAGCACGCTCCAAGTGCCTATAGATATACTGTGCACTCTGACCTTTCCTACATAGGCAGAGTTAGATCATCTTATTCAGGGTTCTTCAGAGAATAATTTAGAGGAATAGGGAGACCCAGAATAATGAGACACTGTTACAGGTCTAGAGTTAACTCCATCTGACTTACACAATATGTCGTCTCCTAAACTAGAACTTCCAGGCCTTGCCAAGGCAGCCACTTCAAATCACCAAGAAGCAGTACATCCAAGGTATGCTACACACACACACACACACACACACACACACACACACACACACACACACACACACACACTTATTATAACAGAGAGAGAGAGCAAAAAGCCCTCCCACACACCTCAGAAAGTGACAATGATGCATTGCAAGTGTATGTGAGAGAGTGAGGACCTCCTTTGGAGCATGCAGAATAAGCTGGAACAAGTTTAAAAAAAACCAAAGGACGATAAAGCAGCAGCAGCAGTAACAAAGGCCTTCTTACCAAACTGTGTCAAATGTGTTTCCTACATGTTTGTGTACTACCCCCCTGCTGTAGCCTCTTCCTGTTTTGCTTGTTAGTTCAGGACTGCAGCTGTAGCACGCTTCTGATTTCAGCCTGTGGATAATTAAAAATGCAGTTTGTTGCATTTAATAATAATGGAAATCAGTTTTATGGACATACAGCTCAGAAGTTTACATCCATTCATCATGGGCATGAATGTCACGGTAAATTGGGGTTTTTAATGATTTCGTTGAACTGCTCTTTTCCAGGGTGGAATGATAGTACAGGATACAACTTAAATGACGTTGACTTGTCTTTAAAAGACAAGTTTAAATTTATTTTGGATTTTTAGATACCCACACAGGGTCAAAAGTATATATACAAGCTCAAATTTATACATACACTCCACACTGATACCTCATTAAATATCCCCTCCACCCCCACCAGACACAAGCTTCTGGCTTAATTCTGACTGGATATTTGTCACATCTCACATAAAACTTTTCTCCAGAAGGTGTTTGGGTTGTAGCTGTAGTTGGAGCTTGAAGGTATACTTTTGACCCTGTGGGAATTAGAGATAATCTAAATAAATTCAAACTTGTGCACCAAGTCATTAAAGTTGTATGCTGCGAATCATTCCACCCTGGGAAAAGAGCGCTTCCAAGAAGTCATTAAAAGCCCAAATGTAACATGACATTCATGCCAATGATGGGTGTTTGTGAAATTCTGAAGATAACTGTGTCTTGTAGTACCAAGATCCTCAAATGAACATACCAGAAGGTGAAATATTTTTCCTTCTTAGAGCACATTTTCATTAAAAAATTTCTGGATGCATTATTAAGGTTGCATTTATTACTAAAATACAAACTTGGGTTTGTATAGTGTATCCTACACAGAAACCCAGTCTATCTCAGTTCTGCAAGTGGTATTGCTTTCATGATCCATATGAGCACAGGCATCCACTTGCCAATTTTAGACCTGATTAGTTTTTCCAGTAAGTGTTCTTGTCAGGCTTTCTCCAAGCTTTAATTACTGTGATTTTCCCTTGCTGCTCACTATAATATTTGGTAAATACTTTCAAACTGCCAGCATGAAAACAGCAGGAGTCTTCAGTTTACATGAAAGTTTTTTGACAACTCTACAGGAAAATTACTCTATGACAGAATTTGGCTATGATGCCAAACTTGAGTTTTCTTCAGTTTATAGGCAGAATAAGTAGATTATAGGTTGAAGCTCTGTTCAGAACAGGGTTCATCAGTGCTTTTTATTTCATATCAATGCAGCTTAAAATGTTACAAATGATATTGAATCTATCTTAAATCCTTTAAGACATTATTTCTTTACATTACATTTATATTTATATAGTCTTAGTTTCACACCCATTATTTATTAAAGAACTGGATTTGCTAAATTCCAAATCCCATAAACTAAACTAGACACTCACGACACATTAATAGAGTGTAATTAATCTGTTTTTACCCAGGTACAGTAAATCCCTGATTGGCACTTGGCAGCCATCTTTATGATGTCTCTGGGCAGTTTTCAAGGCCCCTGTCTAAACAAATGGGAAAAGAGCCATAACTTTAATTTAAGGGCCCACAAAGTGATAAAAGTGTAGAAACTGAATCAGAATAAATACTCTTATTACAACCAGTGTTGGGTAAGTTACTTTAAATTAGTAACTTAGTTACATTACTAGTTACTTCTCTAAAAAAGTAACTCAGTTACTTCAAGTTACTCGTTACTTTCAAAGTAACTAGTTACTAGGGAAAGTAACTTTGGTTTTACTCAGAATTCTCTTGTTAATGTGTTGCTTCCGTAACTGGATACCCAGCAAGACTGCCAGTCTTCTAGCTTGCTTACTTGCCACAAGTGCACTGTGCCACCTACCAATAGAAAGGAAAAAATAATGTGCACATTTCCACGAGAGAAATCACGCCTGGACCGTCGTTGACCGCCGCCATGATTCTAGCCTGCTTCTTACATCCAAGACAAAAACTGCAGTCGTGGTGCTTTTGATTGTACTCAGAACTTGGAAATTCTGCCTTCTGAATAGGAAGATGTAGGTAACACCAGACTGCAGATGAGCTGCATACAGAGCTGGACTGGGACAAAAAAAAAAATGTCGTCCCGGGCATTTTGACTAGAGACCGCCCCACCATTATAGGAAAAATCATAAAGCCTTTGAATGAAAATAAACACTGTTGTGACAGTGATGTACACTGTTCTGATGGTATATATGTATCAATCTATCAATCGTTTGTTGTAAGACTCAGATAATTATTTTTAAAAGCGAGACATTTTAAATGAGAATAATAAAGAAAAGTATTTCCTTGTCCCCCCCTTTCCTGTTAATGCCCTACCTGGCCCCTGGCAACACTTTGCTAGACCCGCCCCTGCACAGTTACCAGCTGTCAGCTACGTGAAAAGGATGCTGCTGTTATTTGTCTCTCAGAAACAGTTCATAACTTCCTTCAACTCATTCATGTCACCTAAAAGGTAAACCTGTTTCTCCATCACCTGTTCAGCTCTGATGATTCAGTAAGGACATCTCCTGGTTTCATCTGCATGTTTCCTCTCACCAGATAACCAAACCGACATCATGACCAGCAGCTTTACAGCTGTGGCTCCAGCAAACATCAGCTGATACTAGAAATTAATATTAAATAAATTCTAACAACAGCTGATCAAGCTTAAACGTGCTGCTGTTGTTTAACGCGACATCCGCTGGTTTCCTCTTTCTGGCGCAAAGTGGGCGATAAACAAACGAGAGAAAAGCCGATCAGCTGATCATTGATCAGTTTCGTGATTGAAGTAAAACGGGAGAATGAGAGAAGAAGAGGCAGCTGTGCAGCTTCAGCTTTGTGTCTTTTTCATTGTAGCTGAAGTCCGGGACAAACTGTGTTCCTTTTCACCTCAGTACGAAACGCGTAATATTTTCTCTGAATACCAGACAATTCTGTTTTTTAGGGGACGGTTGGCAACTCTAATAATTAACCGTATGAACAAAATAAAGTTCAACATCAGTAACATAGCACCCACCCAGCTGTACAGAAACTCCGTCATGCTAGCTAGTACGCAGTACGAAAGAGTCAGCATACCGAAAATAAACTCCACCTAAACTTGGTTTATATCTGACTGATAGACTGCAGGTCATAACTTCTTACCTGAAGTTCAGTTCACCTGACACCGGCGGCCGCTTCGGGTCTCTCCTCTTGCCTCCCTTTTCCTTCATCCACCTGCTGGCCTCCACCACTTGCTAATGTTATTGAATCTGTGGAAGCTCCGCGATATCCACCACACGCGGGTAACGAGTAACGAGCCTATCTAAATCCCAGTAACGAGTAACGCGTTCCTGGTTTTGGCATAATAACTAGTTACCGTGCTCGTTACCACAATAATAACGTAGTTACTGTAACGCGTTACTTAATAACGCGTTAGTCCCAACACTGATTACAACATTACAACATTAAAATCCTCTGTGGTCCTGTACAGATGCTGAATTACAAAGATTGAGTCTTTATCCAGATACTTATCGATGTACAGTTGAAGCTGTAATGCGTATGTCAGCTCAACAACACAATTTGCTCATGTTTAGCACTCCAGCTGTTGATTGTCTCTTTGGGGACAGAGGCGGGAAAACTACAGTCTTTGCTTTTATAATATATTTTCTCTTCATTTCTTTATTGCTGTCTCACCCTTCTATAATGTCTCTGACTGAACATCTCAACCTAACATTTGTTTCATGCAGCTGTGATACAAAGGGCTTGTGACAGATTACCAGCTCCTATTTAAGGATGGATTTCCTTGTTTTTATGAGGTCATCTGGTATCTGGAGAGTCAGTTTAATCCTTGCCTGCTTCAGAGGTACCAGATCAGCGAGCTGACAGCGAGTCCCAAACACAAGATGATGAATAAAACATTAAAACAAGTCCGTCTGTTGGCGTGACCACTGACACAGACACCGCTGCTGTCAGTCACAGCCATTGGTGCTGCACTCAGCTTTATTGCTTTATCTCTGTCCTCTCAGTGCCTTTTTTATTTCTTCCTGTTTGAGTGATTCATAGGTGCTAACATCAGCACCTCTGCTCCTCCCTCGCTCAGGCTCCCAAAGGTCCTTGTCATCAAATCCTCTTCAGCCTCTGCTACATCCCTCGTATCATCCGCGCTCTTCCTCCATCACTATCCCTGCTTCCCTCCCTCTGTCATTCTCCTATCAGTTATCACTTTGTGACTTGAGGTGCGAGGTGGAGACACTAATCACAAAGGATAGCAGTGCCCCAGTTTGTGTTTATGATGTGTGCGTGCGTGTGTGCGTGTCTGTGTGTGCGTGCGTGTCTGTGTGTGCAGCTTTAGTGGCATTTTAATCACGCTGACATGGGCCGTGATGGTTCACACAGTGTGATGGCTGTTATTGTTATCATTTCTCCTTTACAAAGGTCAGCACTTCAGTTCAGCACAGGGCTGTGATAGACTGGTCCTGATTGGGTTCCTCTTAAAGGTGTATTGCAGCAGCGTAACTTAATCCTTCATTAAGTCGGATACAAGTGTTTTTATTGCTCCTTTAAAGCCCCAGCTGCTGACTGCTTACATTTCCTCCGAGTGTCTCTTTCTGTATACTCCACAAACTCTTCATTCTGTTTTGTTCATGGTTTTAAATGTGCTGAGAAAGATATCCCTACATTACACACTGAGAATCTACACTTAAATATGGTGGGTCAAATGAATTTGAATCCAGTTAGCCATGGCATTTCTAACAAGACGGAGAAGTGATGAAGCAGGCAAAGACATTTGCATTAAGCTCAGCATCTGTGTGGTTTACAGTATATTGATTATTATTTGTTAAATGCCTGACATTTTGACTGCACAAAGAGTGCACAACCTTCATTAACACTCAGTGGATCAATGGTCCAGTAATGTTACAGTCACACTGGGGAAAACAGTGACTAAGACCACAAAACAACTAAGATTATGGCTTATCTTGCCTTTGAAATGGTTGCTTCAAAGACGGGAACTTTGGTGCATGAAGATGACGATAAAACAGCAGCTAGACGGAGTCAGTCTGCCATCAGTTTGGTATTAAATGGTGTCAAGTTGGCAGTTACATTCAGTCTGTTTATAATAAGTCGGCGGTTTTATTTTTATTCCAGTGTGACTGAGCCATAAAAGACTAAGATTCACCTGTGAAGCAAACCAGATGGCATTCACTGAGTAGTTTTTCTTAAAGTCAGTATTATCACATTAAAATATCAATAAACGACATCACAACACAGATAAGCTAAGCTAAGAACAAGCTGTCTGTATACAGATGGACTGCTGGGCCTTTACATTTGGCAGATTGCTTTTAAACTTTGCTGCACTCTGATAGCAGCCACCCTGTCTCTTTTAAACAGTAATACCTAAAAAATGTTCTATGTTCATCTATGTTATATTTATATTTTTATAGATTAAGCTAGCAGTACATGAGATCATTAAAAAGGAACTAAATTAGCTGTTTATGGTTTGGAGTCTTCCTACACCCCCGTTCTCTGCGGCCTGCTGGAGCGGGGGGGGCTAGGAGGAGGAGTTGGCCGTCCGACTGGGGTCTGGAATGTGGGGCCTCCCTGCTGCTGCGGAGTCGGGGCAGTCTGCTTCTCCCCACCGCAGGGAAAAGGGTAACATCACCTGGGTCTGGGCGCAGTTTCCCCCTCCAGGGGCAAGGGTACCTAGACCCGGGGCTTAGAGTACGCTTGGGGAGTGTGATTGTGTGTACAGCGTCTCTTTATGTCCGTCTCCACGTTGGGTGAGTGTTGAGTAATTGTATATGAGAGCATGAGGGTGGGAATAGATGTTTGTATCTGTGTGTGCCTGTTTGTCTGTGTCTTTATGTCAGGTTGGGTATCAGACGCCACCTCTCTGGGGACATCTCAGGCCCTCCAAGGTTTGGAGGCCCATCTCCCCACCACTTCCCCTGCCGGTGGCAGACGCCCTCAGACATCGGTGCGTTGGTGGTTCTTTGTGTCCGGGATGGGCGCCCAGGTACCCACCGGCTCACTCCTTGGCGGCTGCTTATCGGGGCCTGGAGCCTGGGGCTCGCTCGGGCCACTGGGGATGGGGTGCCCTCGGCCTCTCAGCCCGGGCTCGGTCACTCAGGCACAGCTGGCTGCCGGCGGAGCTCACGGGCACGCCACTGCAACCCCGGCTTCTGCTCCGCGGCTGCTGAGTGACCCCTCATCTGGGACTCTCCTCAGCTCTTTCTGGGATAGTGGCGCGGCTGCCCTCTGTTGGTCTTCCTTGGTCTCTTGTGTTCTGGGGGCCTCTGGATGTCTGGAGTTTTGATCTCCTCCATACCTGCTTCATGCCCTGGAGGACGGGGCAGTGGCCCCCACACCCTCTAGCAGATCATTACATGAAGGAACCTTTTAAAAACAAGCGCGTTCATGCTCACAGGTGCACACACGGGTCATCACACACAAACTACACCCTTTTTGGCTCCTACCTCAAAGCACACTGTGCGCTGTCGATCCTACGTGCTGCACAATAATGTTTAATATTTAGTATTTACTGTCATATTCCCATATATCATTGTGATGTTGTTTATTACTCTCGTTTTCTTCTGCTTGCTTTTTTTTTCTTTCTCAACAGGTGATCCAGGTGATCGATATATGTATTTTTTGTCTGCTTATTCTGTTGGTTTTGGTTTTGCCCTTCTCCCCGTCCCTCTTCTCAGCTGTTTTTCTTTCCCTCTTTCTTTCTCCCTTTCTTTCCACCAGTCAAGTCTGTCCCGTATTCAGCAAGTCAAAATAAAATAAACAATAAAGGTGAATCAAATGGACCATTACGGCAAGGCTGGGATGGTCCATTTGGTAAAGTAAATCCGTTGGGCATCTTTCTTCGCCTTTAGACAATAATTCTGATGGCAAAAGAACCAAACGGGACAGGTTTAAAAAAAAAAAAAAAAAAAAAAAAAAAAAAAGGAACTAAATTAGCTGTTTATGGGGAAATAAGAATATACAGGGGCAGTAAAAGTGGGATCCAGTTGGGATTTTATTTCACTTTAATTTAATTTAATAAGGGTAATTTTATACCTACATAACAATGTAGGTATAAAAACAAGCAATAACAACAAGCTAAATTAGTGGTGATATCCTATCATAAATGAATACATTTTATTAAGTTGGAAACACAATAATTAGTCATTTGAAATGTGAATTATAATTTTTTTCCTGTTAATTGAGCAAGAAGTTTTGTTCACCTTCTGTAAATAAAAACACTTTTTTCTGATTAACTTTTAATGCAAAAACCTGTTTTGAATCCAGCCTTGAGGACAAGTGACAGAAGTCTGTAACCTGTAGATAGTTATACATTTGTAGTTTGGAGTAGCTCTCGCTTCACAGTAAATGATGATTTACAGAGGTATTCCTCAGCGCCTGTGTTTGGTTCTTACAGGAAAAGAAGAGGAGGTGGTGACTGTGCATCCTCGGGCCATGTTCATTCCTCAGGAGGGCTGGACATTTCTTGCTGCAGGTGGGAAAACAGGGAGTATCAAACCATAATCTTTTTGGCTCCTCTCACCACAGCAGGTAGCAGAAGTTCTACACCAAATGCCCTTCATACCATAACCCCAAATTGGATTTGTGTCTCTGGCTGGAATTGAACCGGCAGCCTTTTTACTTGCCAGTGGATGTGTACAGGACTACACCATGGAACGACTTGTTATTCAACCTAATTAAGTGCATGCACAATGGTATTATAGAGACATTTGGTATCTTTATCTTCCTGTATTTGTTTTTGATTCCAGAGGTCTGTTTATTTTGAGATTCATACAGTGTATTGGATCTCTTTAAATGCACTTTGTCAGTGCAGAATAACCAAATGTTGCTTTGGACACAAAGGTATCTCCAGTACTTGTACTTAGAGGACATGAGCAATTCAATCGCTGCTCATGTTTTGACACATCATTTATTCTCGAGTCGACAGAAATTACCTGCTCAGGCACGTCTTTGCATTTACTGTCGAGCCAGTCAGTAACTACGTCTAAGAGAGCGGAAGAATTGCTGCACCGTAGTAGTGCCAACATTAGTTCTGCTTTTGTAGCCTAGCCTAGTGGGAAGAGTATGAACATCTGTTTTGACAGCAGCCCAGATTAAAATGAGATATTTGAGTAAAACAAGACTAATTAAAGCCTTTCAGTAACACTTACTATAAAGAAAGGTCTCAGTAATAAATGTCAGTTGTAATAAGACCATTGTAGGTACTTACAAGATAATTATCATACATTAGCAGCATGTATTATGTGCTAATTATGCTCGATAAGGTGTTAATTATAGCATCATAAGCCCTTGTTAGACAAAATCACTTGTTTAATTCTGTTATATTTAAATAGCACCAAACAACAACAGTTGTCTCAAGGTACTTTATACTGTAAGGTAAAGATCCTACAATGTTACAGAGAAACCCACAACAATTAAACAACCCTCTATGAGCAAACAGTAAGCGACAGTGGGAAAGAAAAACTCTCTTTTGACAGGAAGAAACCTCCAATAGAAACAGACTTAGGAAGTGGCGGCCATCTGCTGTGAGTGGTTAGAGTGAGGGGAGGAAGACAGGACAAAAGAGCCAGAGATGAATAATAATTCATCTTTAAATGCAGAGTGATGCATAAACATATGCTGAGTGAAGAAGAAATGCTCAGTGCATCATGGGAATCCATGGGACTAGTTTTTCAGCATCACTCTGAGACAGGATATTTCTAAATTTAGAGATATTGCGCAAATGGAAGAAAGCAGTTCTTCATATTTTTTTAATATTTGCACTGAACGACATATCCTGGTCAAAAATCACTCCAAGGCTCCTCACGGTGTTGCTGGAGGCCAAGGTAAAGCTATCCAAAGTAAGCATCTGATTAGATACCATATTTCTTGAAATTTTAGGGCAGAGTACAATAACCTCAGTTTTTTCTGAATTTAGAATCGGGAATTACCCGGTAAAAGTTCATAGACTTTTTAAGAATGCAAATTAAAGGCTACTTTATTAGAATTGTTATATACTTTATTTATGTATTTATTGGTATTCAGCTCTGTGCTTATTGACCTAAGTGCTTTTTTGTAGCTACTGCAGCTAAAGAGAGAAGTCTCTCCTAGTTAAATCTTTTATTATACATTAATTATACATGTTTCTTATCAACAGGTATATAATTGCCTATCAACTAATGCATGTTGCAAAGATCTGACTGTAAAGCATTACGCAAGTTTCACTGATCTTCTTGTATTTTCTGACAAACATTTGCAGCATCAGTGTTCTGACTTCAGGCCCCATACTTCAGTTGAAGTTTCTAACTGTGAGCCCAAACAGCCCTCTTTTGCTGACATGACCTCGGCTGGCATTAAAAGGTCACTCCTGGGTGCAATGGTGATCTAGCTGTGCAGGCAAATAGGGCAGAGTCGGGACACTGTCAGTCTGGGAGAGCTTTGTGGGAAGCCGGGGTGTCTGCTGGTCCTGACAGTGTGGCACACTTACATAACCAGACAGATAAAACAGGGTTAGCATGAGGACAGCAGCAGAGTAAGAGTGAGGATCCCACACATACACAAAGAGCAGGGAGGCACTAACACGCTCGCGCCAGCAGGCCAACACATGCCCACACCAAAACATGGACTTAGAGGCTAGATTGCCATGGAAACAACCCCTCCGAGGGAGGCCTTGCAGAGCCCCACCACTTGCATGTCCTCTGATGTCCTTTCCAAACTGGAACTGGTACAGTGTGTGTATCCATGTGTGTGTGTGTTTACACAGGAAAGCAACTGCTGTTCCTTTCCTGTGTCCTTATAAAAAGTTCAATGAAACGCATCAGAAGGTATCTGAATATTAATTTCCAGTCTGTAAAAGCAGTGTGTGTCTTTTGATTCCCACCCCGAAACAAAAAAAAAAAATCCACAAGTCATTTCATAAAAGATAAACAAACTGTTCTTCATAGTACATTTTGAACATCCTCCCTCTCCCAAAGCAACCTGTGTGCATCTGATGTGTCATTGTTTATTTTTACATTTCTGAACTCGGTTATTTTCTGTTGGGAGATGTCTGCTGGTGTGTGGGAGCTGCAGAGTGAGGAAGAAAGGAAGTTAGCCAAGATGAGAACAAGGCAGGCTTACGACCCTCATCAAGCCTTCTTAAAAGCACACAATGAGATTGGTTTTATTTGAATTTCTTTAGCTTTCTAAGTTGATAAAAAACAGTACTTTTGGCCATTCTGCAAGCTTTTCATCAGAGATTTTAATAAAGGAAAAAAAGCCTCATTCAAATATGTTACGAAGCTTTTCAAATGGTTTGACCATCAAACAGGCAGATGAATGACAAAGTTGAAGGTAAATTAAAATGTTAATAGCAGTTGCATAATGTGCTCTTTTGCAGTATCAGCAGACGTTTTAGAGATCAAAGGCCCAGTTTTTTCCATTGACGCTTTGTTCAATAGTAGATATGAGCCAGTGTGTTTCAGGTTACTGCCCTTTAACTGCATGACTTTGTTCACATCTGTGTGCGGGCATAACTCATAATCTGCTAACTTAGTTATAATGAAGAACTGCAGTTTTTAGGGGAACAAATTCACCTTGACCTCTTGGTCTTCTACAGCTGTAGCCCATCTGCTTCAAACGTCAGTGTGTTGTGCACTGACAGATGCTCTTCTGCACACCTTGGTTGTAACGAATGATAATTCAGGTACCGTTGCTGTCCTATCAGATCAAAACAGCCTTTTTTCTTTGACATAAACACGGCATTTGCATGCAAAGATCTGCTGCTCGCTGGATGTTTTCTCTTTTTCCTGACCATTCTCTGTAAACCATAGAGATGGTTGTGTGGGAAAATCGCAGCAGATCAGCAGTTTCTGAAATACTCAGACTAGCCTGTCTGACAACAACAACCAGGTTACATTCAAAGTCACTTGAATCACCTTTCTTCTTCACTCTGATGCTCAGTTTGACCTTCAGCAGGTGATCTCAACCATATCAACATACCTAAATGCACTGAGTTGCTGCCATGAAATTGATTAGATATTTGCATTAGAAAGCAGTTAATAAAGTAGTCGGTTACATCTGTTTTTTTCTCAGTAATATTGTAGCAAAGTAAACCACTATTTATTTCCTTTGGCCTCTATCACTATAGTAACTAGTTTCTATTCTTTATGTCTGCCTTTTTTAACATATTGGAACTAAATGGCTCTCACCTTGTGGTCCTCAGAGTACAAAAAATATATATTTAAAAATATCAGCAGCTTTCTCTTTCTAAAATGTATTCCAAATCATGAAAAACTAATGACACTACAACTGAGTTTCTTTTCTCTTCTGCTGTCCATATTAATGTTTAAGTCATGTCAAATTCTCACTAGCTTCTTGCACAACTGGCGGGTGCAGTGCTGTACAAACAAACCAGGGTTGAGTTAAAGAGAAGCCTTTTGTCTGTCAGGGTTATTTCTGTGTGGATCGATACAAGGTTTCCTGACTGCAGGCCTTGGAGAACATATATAGACCACACACAGGCTAAGTCAGGATCACAGATTCACGTGTTTCATGCTCTGCCTGCATATGTTTCTATAATATCAGCCCAGAAACTTTCTCTTCTCCTTTCTGTTTCTCTTTACACACAGACACACACACAAGGATCCTGGTCAGCAATATGTTTCTGAGGCTGCCAGCCATGCTTGGAGGAAGTGTGATCGAGCTCATGAAACATTAATGAGATGATATCTTTAGAAACTCCCTCGCTCATCTCAGCACAACCAAAACTCTGTCTCTTTTCCTCCATCTTTCACCTCACCATCACCCCTCCACCCTGCTTTCTTTTCTTCATTCAACCCCCTGGAGTCTCTGCCTTTATCCATCCCTTTTAAAATCTCCTTTGCAATTTATACTCGGAGCTTGGCTAAATGGAAATCAGTGTTTGTTTGAGCCCACATTGTGAGCTGAACAGTCGAGGGAGGCTATTACAAATTCCTTCCCTTCTTTGTAGGACTGAATGATTTGACCTCAAATCAGCATTACATAAACTGTCAGGCTTAGCAGAATAATGACAAATTTAATGCTGCTTATTTTTTATGCATTGGGATATAAAATACCCATCCTCAGAATACCATCCACATATACACCAACAGAAAGCCTACTGCAGCTGGTATTTTTATCCTGGGTGAAAATCTCTCAATTTTCCTCTGTCTGTTTCCAGTTTCTTTTCCCCACGTTTGGTGGACTTTAATTTGATTTTGGAGCAGGGAAGCAAAGGAAAGGGATCTGTCTGGGTAGAATACCAGTAAATGCAATGTACTGCAGCCACTTTGTCAGAGTGAATGGAAATGTGTGTTTGGGTTTCCTTGTGTGACTACATCTTAAGAGGTGTTTCAATTTAGATCTACCAAACTGACAAGAGAGCAGCTGTCAGTACAGAGTCCTTTGCCCTAACATGCTGACATCTGTGTGTTTGTGTGTGCATCTGTGTGCATGATGTGTACTCTTTGTGTTTGTCCATAGTTTCAGCCTCTGGTTATCTTTCTGCTTATGAAATGGCCTTTTCCGAAACGGGTCAGGTTTCAGAGGCCTTTTTAGTTCAGGTATTTTATTTATTTGTTTATTTATTCATGTATTTATGGCTGATCTGCAGTTGTACTCCCATGAAACTGTTTTTCTATTCTGCAATTACTCACTCCTCTCCTTTACTTTATTTGCCACTTATTAGTCTTTAAAAATATGCATTTCACCTATTTTGGGTTGCAAGTAAGAATCCGATTTTTTTTAAAATACTGTTTTAGCTTTTTTAAGAAGAAGAAGAAAACTTGTTTTCTGGGTGCAGCTTATGGTCTTATAACAGAGCTGTGAGCCTGAGGTGGCCATGTTAATCCCTCCCTATGACATCATACAGAGCTACAAGTAAAATAAACAGTTTGAAACGAAGCATTTAGAGTAGACTGATGCCATCAGTGACTTATTTGAAACTTTGGCCGTGCTTAATATGACCACGGTAGGTCGATATTAGCTTGTTCTTTAGTTTGTGAGTTCTCTTGTCTTATAAGAAAATTGGGAGATCAATGAGTTTAAACAGCATGAAAGTCATTCACAGTACATTTTGGTGACACGTTCACCAAATGCCTAAATGTAATCACCATTATATGAACTAAAATACTTTATAGTCAGTGTGACATTTAAATGTGCGCTGCCCATAGTCACATCAAGTTTTAATAACAGCATTTATGTAGAAAGTTGCGTGTCCTTTCCCTAATAGCCCACATTTACGTGGCAGAGTTTGCTCACTCTGAGGCGGATGCAGTGAAATGGATCCAAATCACGTCAATTACGCCATCACATGGAAAATAAAATCAAAGTGCCTTGTGAGCTCAAATTGATGTATTCACAGGAAATCCTGTTGTTAGGTGCATTATGGAGAATTAGGGAGCAAGATACAATAGTGTAATTGCAGCATGCTTCATTACATTGTCAAGTAAGAAAGTCAGCTCCCGTTGTGAGCTGTTTGACCCCTGCATACAGTAAAGTTTTAAAGTACTCTGTTTTATCAGTTCGTTAAAGCTGCCCACATAATCAGGAAGGGCTGAAAAAGCTCAGGACTGTGCTATTAAGGGGAAACTTATGCACAAAGTGACACAGTAGTTTTCCAGATCTGAACAATAAAGCAGAAGTTTGTAAGGAAAGTAGCTTATTCTCAGGCGGGTAATGCCAGGAATAATGGGAGAAAGATTACTTTCATCCAAGGTGCCAACACAAAGTCTCTCTAGGTACTCTCTCTAATGTTCCAGCTGGTTTTAGCAATGAGGAGCTACATAGCACTCACTGAATCTGGCTAAAATTAGATTGTCAGGGTCAGTAAATGTGCTGAGCGCCTCTGGATCAATTCTTTTGATTTACATGAGTAGACACGGAATACTTTGGTTGTAAATCTGGCTGCCTTGTCTGTGTTGTCTCCATAGCCTGTGTATAAATGATGGATATGAGACTGTGACATGCCCCTTTGGTTTGGGAAGTCTTGCTTTAAAGCCATGATTTGAACATTTTTAACCATCTTTTTGTTTTGTTATATTTTAAACCCACATGTTCTTAGTGAGGAATGGCTCTGACTGGGGGATCAGAGCCAGGTTATGTTTTATAACCTAACTTTTAAACTAGCAATTGAGGTCATAAACTCACCAGTAAAGTGTTTACTGAGGTCAAATGTCAGGTAAGTAGCAAACTCGGACTGGTGCTGTTTTATGTACTCTCTGTGGTTCTCTCAGATTCATTTCAGGGAACACTTGATCTTCAGAGTATAACACAAAGTCAGTTAAACTTCAGGAATATCAGTCAGTCCAGTTAGTTAGAAACCATTGTGAATCTATTTCACCTGTTTTGGTGAAAATGAATGTGACAAATGCTGCAGTGGAGAGGCAACAAGACAACACAACAACAGGACCAGTATCTGCTTCTTTGTGTGAGGATGAACAGAAGAAGGGCATGTTGTCCTTTAGTAGGACCTGTGCTCACAGCCCAGAATCATGCATCATGATTGGGTAGAACACCAGAACTGGGAGATCTGCCTCTGGTGCTTCATTCTCAGATGAGAGCAGCTCCACACTGAGCATACAGTGGCTTGCAAAAGTATGGTGCAAGCCAAAAGGGTGTGCGTAATTATTCAGCCCCCTGAGTCAATACTTTGTGGAACCACCTTTTGCTGCAGTTACAGCTGCCAGTCTTTTAGGGTATGTCTCCACCAGCTGTGCACATCTAGAGACTGAAATCTTTGCCCATTCTTCTTTGCAAAACAGCTCCAGCTCAGTCAGATTAGATGGACAGCGTTTGTGAACAGCAGTTTTCAGATCTTGCCACAGATTCTCGATTGGATTTAGATCTGGACTTTGACTGGGCCATTCTAACACATGGATATGTTTTGTTTTAAACCATTCCATTGTTGCCCTGGCTTTATGTTTAGGGTCGTTGTCCTGCTGGAAGGTGAACCTCCGCCCCAGTCTCAAGTCTTTTGCAGACTCCAAGAGGTTTTCTTCCAAGATTGCCCTGTATTTGGCTCCATCCATCTTCCCATCAACTCTGACCAGCTTCCCTGTCCCTGCTGAAGAGAAGCACCCCCAGAGGATGATGCTGCCACCACCATATTTGACAGTGGGGATGGTGTGTTCAGAGCGATGTGCAGTGGTAGTTTTCCGCCACACATAGCGTTTTGCATTTTGGCCAAAAAGTTCCATTTTGGTCTCATCTGAGCAGAGCACCTTCTTCCACATGTTTGCTGTGTCCCCCACATGGCTTGTGGCAAACTGCAAACGGGACTTCTTATGGTTTTCTGTTAACAATGGCTTTCTTCTTGCCACTCTTCCATAAAGGCCAACTTTGTGCAGTGCACGACTAATAGTTGTCCTATGGACAGATTCCCCCACCTGAGCTGTAGATCTCTGCAGCTCGTCCAGAGTCACCATGGGCCTCTTGGCTGCATTTCTGATCAGCGCTCTCCTTGTTCGGCCTGTGAGTTTAGGTGGATGGCCTTGTCTTGGTAGGTTTACAGTTGTGCCATACTCCTTCCATTTCTGAATGATGGCTTGAACAGTGCTCCGTGGGATGTTCAAGGCTTGGGAAATCTTTTTGTAGCCTAAGCCTGCTTTAAATTTCTCAATAACTTTATCCCTGACCTGTCTGGTGTGTTCTTTGGACTTCATGGTGTTGTTGCTCCCAATATTCTCTTAGACAACCTCTGAGGCCGTCACAGAGCAGCTGTATTTGTACTGACATTAGATTACACACAGGTGCACTCTATTTAGTCATTAGCACTCATCAGGCAATGTCTATGGGCAACTGACTGCACTCAGACCAAAGGGGGCTGAGTAATTACGCACACCCCACTTTGCAGTTATTTATTTGTAAAAAATGTTTGGAATCATGTATGATTTTCGTTCCACTTCTCACATGTACACCACTTTGTATTGGTCTTTCACGTGGAATTCCAATACAATTGATTCATGTTTGTGGCTGTAATGTGACAAAATGTGGAAAAGTTCAAGGGGGCCGAATACTTTTGCAAGCCACTGTATGTGACAGACATGAAAGAGTATACAGATGCCATGGTGAATGTTATGCTATTAGCACCATTATCATATATGACCAGTGGGTCAGTGATTGTATGGAAAGGCATATTTTGGGGGGACAGCACAGGCCTCCACATGCTAATCAACAGTAGCTTGACTTCTGTTAGATACCAGGATGAAATGCCCTGGGTTCCTCCTGGTCCAAGGTGAACTGAATCCAACTGGGAACCTCTATGGCACCACCAGTGCCGCATATGGCCCAGGAGGACTGTGGAGTGGCTGCTTTAACTCTGTGTCTTTAATCACCAGGAAAAAATGAGAGCATTTTCCTCTCAGCTGTCGAGTTTGACATATACATTTTTTTTTTTTTTGTGATAGAACACACTGACATCAACAGCTGGTAAAAACACGTGACTCACAAAGACACAGCTCTTATTTCTTCCTGGAAGCTCTCGCTGTTTAGACCTTGGTGTCAGTATTGATTGCTCCACTCAAGATGGCAGATTGGGGAACAGAAAGTAGCAGTTTTCGCACCAGTAATACCTTACACTGACAGAAATGTCTCAGAATAGTTGTAGTGTTAATGTAAAAAAAAAAAAAAGTGACATGAATGCTATACTGTTTAATAATACAGTATAGTACATTTGAACAGTAAAAGGAAGTAACTTCATGTGGAGGTGGTGGTAGGAGGTTGTTACCTTCAAAAGGAAACACACTTGCTGTTTTAACCAACTGCTGGCTCTAGCTGTATATTGACTATCCAGACATGAAAGTGGTATTGATCTTCAAAACTACCAGTGAGTGAAAAAGCCCTTTGCCCAAAATGTCAAACACTTTTTTAAAAATTCACAATCTAAAGGTTTTCCTTTTGCTTTCTGTGGAGTTTTTGTGATTAGATGACGACCAAATAAGGCATGTGTTTGCGGGATGGGATTACTCATGTTGTGGGGACACAAAGTAAATCTCCTTTCAGAGACTCGCCTCATGTTTTGGGACAAAGAATTAAACCCTAAATCTGAGGAGTTTCATTAGAGGTTACGGTGAGAGATAGGCAAGTACAGGGTAATAGTCTGTCTGCAGTAACATAAACATGGCTGTGTCTGTATGTTTGTATGTGTGTGTCAGACTTTTGTCAGGTGGAGCTGCGTCTGTTGGCTCACCTGTCCTCTGACCCTGAGCTGCTTCGCATTTTTACCAACCCGCAGGCCGACGTCTTTACCATGCTGGCCTCTCAGTGGTGGGTCTCCATCACTCACACGCACACACACTCACACACACACACTCAGGTTCTCCCTTGATCGACTTGCCAAGGTGAGTTTTGGTCCTATACAGGATTTCTCTTTCCCTCTCTGCCTCCCAATCTCCCTTGTACCACTGCACATCACTCTGAACACACCATCCCCTTGTTTCACATCCTAATAGTCTGGTTGCCATGACTACCATGCCAACGGCCTTTTTCTGTCTCTCTTCGCTGGGCAGGACACCTCATGGCTGGTCATCCTGCTGATTACATTGTTGGGCTTTTGAAGTTTTTGTGTGTGTGTGTGAGTGAGTGTGTATTCTTACCCTTCTCTGTGAGTGTGTGTCTGTGTGTCAGTGTTGGTGCAGGTCTGTGCTGTCTCTTTGATGATGTGCGTATGGTGTGTGTCATACCTACACTCCTGTCATCCATCTCAGACAGGTGTGTGTCAGAGGGCGCCGGTTAAACAGATTACCATATTAACAGCTCCACTGAGGCTTTGCAGTGTGTCTCTTTCATTATCTCTCTTTCACCTTTAAACAAATTAACTGGAGTCACCGCAGCACCGCTGGGATTACGCCACCTCAGTGTCTTTCTCTTATAGACCTCTTCCTCTTTCTATCGCATCATTAGTCTTCTGCTCATCCTGTTGTCCCTCAGCTTTTACTGTGGTGTGTATGTATATCTGTTGCCCCTGTTGTTGTTATGCTCTTTTCTTTTCTGTCACTCATTTTTACTTACATTTGGTCAAATTTCACCCTCGCCTCAGCCATCATTCAGATAAAGCACAGTAATGTTCCTCTGCTTTCTCTGATTGGAGATAGCTGTTACCGGACTCTTTGCAAAATGTTTTTTCTTAGATTTTGTCAAATTACAAAGTGAATTGATTGAATATCACGTGGACTTCTTTTTTAAGAGGACAACTTGCTGCTCTGCTTGTTATTTAGCCTTGCAACAAATTAAAGGCACTTATTTTTGCAGTTTTCCTTTACTCTTCAGTGCATTAATGCCACTCCAGCAGGGGGCAATGAAAATCCAGAATAGCTTTTTCTTCAGCCAGATGTCATTGGAGGATAATGCTCACTTTTGGACCTCATAGGTTACCCCCATTTACCCACACATGTCATTTAACAGATAAATATCTTTGCATGTGTGTGTGCCACAGGGAGAAAACAGCAGAGAGGTATTTTAGTGTACTGTACTGTCATCATATCTAAGAAGTCACACGTCATTATGCAAGGCTGGCACTGAAGCTCACCAGACTTGTAGTGTGGGTATGTGTGGGGCACTCCTTCAACACTGATCAGCTGTGGCAGCTCCCTGTCAGCCCCTCCAGAAATGCCACTTTGCAGACGTGTCATCCCACCCTGTCTGATCCCCAGTACTACGGCTGTCTGCAAGTCACATTACATAACTGTCTGTCTTCCCCTCTCCTGCAGCCTCTGTTCTTTTCTGTATTTATGCATCTTTAACGTCTACATCTTGCACTGCACTTCTCTTTCTTGCTCTTATAATCTTTTGCCTGATGGGCTTTTTCTTGCTTTTATCTTTGCCCTTACTCTTTCTGTCTTTTTACTTTCTCTGCCGAGTGTTACTTTGGCCATTTCTTTAAAATTGCTGCCAACAACACCTCAATTAGCTTGAACAATATTTAATCTCTGTTTAGTGACAGAAATCTTACCCCACATCCCTCTTTATCAGTAGCCATCTTTTCATTTATACATTTTTAATATTTGTCAGCCAAATACTTCATTTGCTTACTTGTCTTTAAAACAAAAAGTCTTATTTTATTGCAACATCAGTTTTTCTTTAAAAGCAAGTATCAGTTTGGTTTTTTCAGTGGACTTTAAATCATAACTCCTCACTTCCACAGCAGTGAAAATGGATAAAATATTAGCGAAATTTCTTTCACTAATGGAAAATGCATCTCTCGCTCTCTCTGAATGTGTCTCTCAGGAAGGGGTTGAGTGAGAAAGAGGTGACATCTGAGGACAGAGAGCATGCCAAACGTGTTGTGTACTCTGTTGTTTATGGAGCAGGTGAGTACAAACACACCTCACAGAAAAGTCGTTTTGTCAATGAATAGGACAAAGAATGAGTATGTTTCCAAATGAAAGCATAACAGGTTTAAGTGTTGTTGGTTTTGGAATGCAAGCGGTTCATATTTTAAATGAATGAAGGGTAAATGAATCAGCATTATAGATAATTTAGAGTGCTGTGCAGTACTTAAGTGAAAAAAACAGCAAGAAGAGTCTGCAGTTTTATTCTGTGAGGATCAACTTTGTTTTTTGAAGCCAGCTTTAAGCAGCACGTGGAGGAACTGCAGTTTTTGTTATTTCTGCGTTGTCTTTGTTTTCCAGCTCTGAAGGTTACTCCTTGGTGTTTACTCAGAAATGTCCAGCAAATTCTGCTGGGACATACTGTAGCTGTTTTCCTGTTCCTTTTATATAGTGAATCACAGTCCTGAATCAAGGGATGGGCGATGGAGGGATAGAGGAAGATAAAAATAGACAGAAGAGAGCTGAAAGGAAGATAAATATATAAAACACCCATGTGGCCTTTAAAGAGACCTGTTTGTGTGACTTGTGACCCATTTATGGTTCACACACAGGTGCATTTTCTTATGAACATGGACACACGTGACCACAGATCAGTGTCACAGGAGCCTGCTTGTTTGATTCTGGTGTCTGAAGTAACTGCTCTTTGTATGCTTGTCATCGGGATTACACATAAACTTCCGAGCCATGAGTCTCATGAAGCTGTTGGAGAGGTGGAGCATGGACAAAGAAAGAATTGATTCAGTTTTGTTGTAGATCCAGATGACTTGGTAGAGAATATCCTCCACTGGTGTCCTGGCTCAGCATGTTTTTGTATCTGTGGATCAAGAATATTATAGATTTAACTGAAGCTACATAACCAAAAGTAGGGCATGAAAAAATTCACTTAATAAAACAATATAATTAACTTTAGGACAAAGCAAAAAACTAAATGAAATAATATTACTTTCAACATTGAGTAAAATAAAATTAAAATATTTAATCTTGTTGTCACCATTACCACCTCGAGGTTGCGTTCATCTGCAAGCCACCCCAGCCCCTCCCATCATTCTTTTTAGTGTAAAGTCTGTCATTAATGTTGCTTGCTCTGTTCTGTACTTTGGTCTTGCTGCTGCTCTGTCTGCCTCCAGTATTCTGTGTTTGCACATGGAAAGATGATCATGTCTGGCAGATCATCTTTCCATTATCTGCCAGACAGATCATGGAAAAGAATAAGATTGTTAGTTGGAAATAACAATCTTATTCTGACTATACTGGACATAACTGAAGTACTGCTCCTGTGGATTTTTTAGACAATATAAGATAAGATCCATCCATCCTCATCCGCTTTATCCGAAGTCGGGTCGCGGGGGCAGCAGCCTAAGCAGAGAAGCCCAGACCTCCCTCTCCCCAGCCACCTCCTCCAGCTCATCCGGGGGAACACCAAGGCGTTCCCAGGCCAGCCGAGAGATATAATCTCTCCAGCGCGTCCTGGGTCTGCCCTGGGCCTCCTCGGTGGGACATGCCCGAACACCTCACCCAGGAGGCGCCCAGGGGCATCCTTATCAGATGCCCGAACCACCTCAACTGGCTCCTTCGATGTGGAGGAGCAGCGGCTCTACTCTGAGCCCCTCCCGGATGGCCGAACTTCTCACCCTATCTCTAAGGGAGAGGCCAGCCACCCTTCGGAGGAAGCTCATTTCTGCCGCTTGTATCCGCGATCTCGTTCTTTCGGTCACTACCCACAGCTCGTGGCCATAGGTGAGGGTCGGGACGTAGATCGACCGGTAAATTGAGAGCTTCGCTTTTACACTCAGCTCCCTCTTCACCACGACGGACCGGTGCAGCGTCCGCATCACTGCAGCCGCAGCACCAATCCGTCTGTCGATCTCCGCTCCCTTCTCCCATCACTCGCGAACAAGACCCCGAGATACTTGAACTCCTCCACTTGGGGCAGGAACTCATCCCCGACCCGGAGTGGGTCGGGGATGAGTGGGTCTTATCTTATCTTATAAGATAAGATAAGATAAGATAATTCTTTATTGTCATTGCACAGTCATACATAGTACAGTAGTACAATGAAATTGGAAAAACTGTCCTACGTCGGTACTACATATAACACAACACGACACGATATGACACATCACAACGCAAACACAAACAACACAACACAGTATATTAACTTAGAAATAAAAAGAAGAATAAGTGTTATGTGTATTGCACACTGTTATTATTGCACATTAATTATTATTGCACCTTGTTATAAATATAAATATTACTATTGTTATTCTAATATTTATAATATCATGACAGTGATCTGAAACACAGAATCTGCATTTAAGATTCCTCGCTTTGGACTGAATATGCTTCATGAAAACACTCTCAATCTGATGGTTTAGTGTTCTGTGGCATTTCGGTCTGAGCTGGACTCACAGCTCAAACACAGTCACTCTCGGACACGTGATACTAAATGAGTCAATTTTTGTAAACTCAATAAAGCCTTAACAATAACACATATAAAAGCTACTCATGTGAGACATGCGTGGGGGGCAAAACATGCACGGACAAATCGCACAGGAAAAGGTTAAAGAAAAAATGCAGAGTCAGTATTGAGTGTTTGAAAGAGGGCAACAACGTGAGAGCGTGTAGTCCGATGAACAAAATATAGGGTAAAGGTGAAAATTAAAAGGCGATGTGTGCAGAGGGTAATGTAGGGGAAATGCACTGGCAAAGAGCAGGCAGGGCAGAAAGGAAACAAGAAGAGGAATGTAAGGAGCCGCTGATCCACGCAGACAGACGGCTCTTCATGGAGGGATGTGTTGCTATGGTTACAGAATACTAAAAGAATCCTACTCAACAAGACAATAATCGGGTCAGGGAGGAGGGGCATAGCCGTGCACATACATACATAGAGTGGGGCCACAAATAAGAAGGCCACGCAATGATACTGAAAGATAAAAGGTAGGATGAAGGAGGACAGACTATAGACTGTACATAAAAGATGCCAATGTGGAAGCGACTTAAACCTGCATTCTTTATAATGGCCAGCAGGGGGCTTTCTAAATTAATATCTATCCAACATCCACCTGCTAAAAACCAGGGAACCAGGGATATTTCTGAAAATACTTCCTTAAAAAACTGTTTACCTGCAATACAGGCATACCAACTCATATACATTTTAATATTTTACCTATTTCACTCTGGGTGGCCAACTTTCCAAAAATAAAGTACCTACCTGATGTAGGTATTTGTATATTTTATAGTATTTATGTCAATAGAAACAAACCTAAATATATATATTCTTTCCTGCATAAATGTGCCAGTCAATGCAAATACAGACTTAATATTGAGTAAAAGTCTATTTGATTTTATTTAATTTTATTGAATTTAAAGTATCTAAATTGTGTAATTGACCAGATCCTTGTATCACACTGCTACCCAGTGAACATTTTCTCCCTGATGTGCTTGGAGTCAAAATAACGGTTTATGTTTTTAGGTGTGTATTAAACCACTTTATTTCAAATCTATTTCAAAGAATCCAGATTTTAAGAAATATTTCTCATTTCAATAGTCAAGCTGCAATTACAGTTGATGTTTCACTGTGAAGGTCAGACGTCCTACACATCCAACACAATAGGGTTGTGTGTGTTCTGTCACATAATGGTAGTGATTTTGAGTCCCTGCTTTAATTACTGTCACCATCACTGTCGCACACTCCTCTGAGCTCAAAACTAGAAAAACACACATAGTAACTGTTGCCCATTAGCAAACCCTCTACACTCCCCTGCTCGGGCCCACCTCCTGAGCAAACACATCCACACTAGGTTTTTGTGTTCTAGTCTTCATCTCTACACACAAATACTCACCTCTGAGTCTCCCAGTGATCTGTGGTACTTTTATCTTGTCCGTTTCAGCCTCCCACTCCTCAGTTTGCTCTACTTTTTTTCCTTTGCCTTTCTCCTGCCCTCTGGTCCAGTCTGTCCTCTGTTCACTTAGCTCCTCTCAACTTCTCTGCCTCGGGCCTCACCTATCTGTCACCACCATCTTTGGTCAGGAATTCTAATAATTATAATTATCTCCACTGAGGTGAATGTGATCAGCGCCACCTGTTAAACTCTCCTGGCAGAGAATACGTCTTCCAAGTAATTTGCATGTGAGAGGAATTCCAAGGAAAGCAAATAATGTCACAAGGCTAATCACTGCATTTACCAGATTATACATGTATGTATTTTACATCATGCCCATCCAATAATGCATTCAAAACATGTGAGAAATGCACACTGGATCATACACCCTAACACACCCGAGTCTCATGACATCATAGACTAAACACATCCTCTCAAATATCCCATCTCTCCACTGGCATGTCAGCACCGCTGCTGCCCTGCATTGCTGCCTGCCTGTATGCTCCGGGGGGGATATTTTATTCATCACTCGCCAGTTTGATATGTGTTATGTTTGTGGGGAGTGATGAGCTCGCAGCTTAGACGCCAAACAGTAACTTCTGCTCTCCTGCTGCTGTAATAAATCAATAATTTCATAGATCACAGTTTTCTGACTGAACTGTTTGTTTCCTCCTCCCTGATATGTCTTATCACGTGTAGGCCGCGAGCGTCTGTCGGGTATCTTGGGGGTGAGCAGTGAGCAGGCCAGCCAATTCCAGGATCGCTTCCTCCAGACCTACAGAGACGTCCAGGGCTTCATCCAGAGAACCATCCAGCAGAGCCACAAACAAGGTCTGTGTCCATTCACAGTCGTGTTGTATCTAATAAGAAGCTTGCCTCAAGGTTAACGAATATGTATTCCTGAAAGAAAAGAAGGAAACGTGTCACTTAATAGAAAAGAGCTACTTCACAGAACTCAGTAGAAATATATTTATAGCATAAACAGGTAGAGTCAAGAGTAAAAGGAAGAATTAAGTGTTTGTTGGTTTGTTTGTGTTTGTGTGTGTCAGTCTGGATTAGGCTTGCACTTTTGACATGCATAGCGGACTTTAAGTTTCTTAAGCATCCACACCCTCTGTGGATTTGTGTCTGTTTGGCTGGAGATGAAGAGATGTGCTGGATGGGCTGGAGATGTGCTTGCATTGGCAGGAAGAAGACGAACTGCCCTGGGTCAATACTTGAAGGGGACGGGGTGGATAAGAGGGGAGGGGCTGGAGGGACTGATGGTTAAAAGGAGACCTTTTATTTATATTCTGACCGAACTGCCAGCGCAGCACACTTGAGACTTGAACACACGCACACAAAATAGTGTAAAGTCTGCACTTTAACCCTCATTGCGCATAGTGCATGAGCCAAGCGTGGACAGGGGGCGGGATGCTTCAGAACAGACCCTCTGACACTCACTGACTGCTGTTTGAGCTAATCTCGCCCTCTAGCCAAGGATCTAATCCCTTCTTAACTTTATCTTATGTGTGCTATATTGACTTTCCCCTCGCTAAGAAAAACACTAGCTAATTACAGAGTAAACCAGATAAATTAGCAGACATCAGTGAGAAACATTCAGCTGTGTCACTATGTCAGCTTCAGATTCTTTGTCAGGCTGTGGCCGCGCAGAAAAACAGCATTTATCTGGTCTAATAAATGTTGAAAAATAACCTCATTTTGTAGCAGACATCAAAAATGAGGTCAGACCAGTGGATGTGTTTCATGCTAGCTGCAGCGGTGCACACCTTTTTTTTTCCACAAATACCGACACGCCGTTACACACAGACAGGTGCTCCATCACCCTCAGCAACCTGTCACTGGTGACACAGCCCACTACCTGCTCATCACTTCCCCTTTCTTCTGCAATACGGGCGCCGATCGAAGCACCGTAATGGACTCATTCTTTCAGACAACCGTGCAGAGATCGCAGTGGAAGCCTCCTCGTTCTCAGGAGCAGAGCGATGATGTGCCAAACAGGGGCTTTAATTCAGCCCATCACCATGGTGATGCTCCCATCAGGGACGGCTCTAGAAGTTGTTTGCCCCACACTCTTTGTCTGTGTGTCCCTCTCATCCCGTCCATCAG
This sequence comes from Oreochromis aureus, assembly GCF_013358895.1. Classification (NCBI taxonomy): domain Eukaryota; kingdom Metazoa; phylum Chordata; class Actinopteri; order Cichliformes; family Cichlidae; genus Oreochromis; species Oreochromis aureus. The sequence continues at coordinate 26,962,118 of NC_052944.1, forward strand.
TCTGTCTCTTTCGTTCCTTTCTCTCTTCAACTTCGCGTTTTCGATCCATGCCACCATCTTTATGTTTCATCTTTCCCTTTTCTTCTCCTCCTTCATTCCACAGCAGCAGGTTAGCTGATCGATAAAACAGCCTTCTTTAATCAATGCCAGCAGCGGCAGCATACTGTATTACACCAGAGTCCCTGGCTGTTTTAGCTGCTGTGCTGTGACTCAGGGAGCAGGGATTGATATATGCTATAGCCTCTCGCCTGCTCTGCACAGCTGATCTGATACTGCGATGTTTTTCTCAGAAGGATGTTGGCTGAGCAGAGATGAGGTGAACAGTGCAACCTCATCTGCTGTCATATTTGCTGAAAATGTATTGGAAAGGGCAATACGAAGGTGAGGTCAGCATCACGGTGTCGGTGTAATTGCAGAGGGGCAAGAAAAGGAGGAGCTGTGTGGAAGTAAATGAGGGCATCAGCCAAAAAGGAACAAGGCAGAGACAAAGAAAAAACAGGGTTGTTTTGATTGTTTATGCCAAACCACAAAAATGATTCAGTCACAGCTGCATTTCTCATAATGGTTCACACTCTGTTTGACACTCTTTGCCACCACTGTGGGTTAGCCTCTGCTGTTGTTCCTCACATCGTGCACTTTTTATTAAAGTTCTTCAGATTATCCCTGAGATGAAAAGATGAACACAGGTGGATGTTGTGTTAGGTTTTTCTTTTAAACAGTGGGGAATCACAGAGATCACAAAAAACAGTGAAGCCTTCTTAAGGCTACACTGACATAGGGAGGCCTAGCTATGCAAGGATATGAAAAAACTCTCATGAAGACGTCCTGTTGTGATGTCATATTGTTCATGCACAGGTGCGTGCAGTTCTCCTGCAGACTTTTGCAGACAGTAGGACTGTGAAATACTTGTCATTAATAAAATAAAAGGAGGTTGTCGTTTCACAGCTCATTTCACATTTCATGCTCTGCACATGTAGTCGCAAATGGCTGCAACTGTCAGCTGTGCACACAGCTTTCATTCAGTAACTACATAACTACGTAACTCACAGATAATGTGGAAGTTTAACCCTGAAAGACTACTTCACCAATATTTTGAGATTTTCAATTTATGGCAGATGTATTTCACAAATGTTACCTATTTTTTATAATTAGTAGATGTTGATGCTGCAGTATAGTGTGAACTGTTCATGCCTGTTCGAAATAAGACACTTTTGTTGATTCAGGTCAAAAACAGGTTGTTTTAATCCATTGCAAGGTAATTGCAGGGAAACCTAATGGCATCATAATATATCATTATATCATTGCTATGTCAAAATATCAGCTTTTGTGGATATAACTGAAATGTTATTGTCATGAAATAATAATAATAATAATAATAATAATAATAATGCTTTTATAAGGTGTTATAGGTGCACAAATAGTAAAAGAGGTCATTTTAGCCTGTCACTAGATGGTTGCTAGGCAACGTGATAATAATAATATCTGATGTAGATAAGAACCTCTAGGGGTCTGAAATGACTGAGAAAGAATAAAATCTTTTCCATTGTCAGTATATATTACAATATTTTTAACACCTAAACTGAAATAAACTCATTACAGAAATAAAATCAGATTCATAGAGTTACTCAGAGTAGTTTTATATATCAGTAAAGCTGTTATAGACTGTGTTTTTATACCAACAGTTGATCACATAACAGTTTGACAGAGGTTTTCCCACTTTGTTTTACATAATTTATAACTGACAGTTTTTGCCTTTTTGTTTAGCTGTCTTTGTCATGGTCCCAGAGTTTTAACCTTTCAGTGTCTTGAATTTTGTTTACAATCAAATGTTTTTTTTCACTGTGAGTCTGTGTTCTCAGTTTTTGTTGGTTGCTTTAGGTTTTGAGTTTTATTTTCTTGTTACAGTCGAGTTCTAGTTGGTGTTTATGGAGTTTGTTATTTGTTTAGTTTCCCCAGGGCTCCTTTTGTTTGCTGTCGTGTGTCTCAGTCAGTAGTCTCACTTTTTTTTTACAGTTTTTTAGGGATAAGTTTAGTTCTTTGTATTTTCCCATCCTTGGTTCTTCTCTTTGTAGTCACAGTAATCCCCCTCCTCTGTCTCATCCTTCTGTGTTTCTTCATCTGTTGGTTCATTCATGTTTCTACATTACCTCGTGTCAGTTGTTGTCCATTTCGTGTTTTATCTCCTATGTGTTGTTCTGAGTTTTACTTCTTCTGTGTAGTTATTTAGATTTGGTTAAGCTGTGTCTCGTTACCCTCCTGTGTTCAATCCTCAAGCAGTGTATGTATAAATAATCCTGTCATTCCTTTGGTGGGTGTTACATCATCATGTTTTTGTAGTTTGTTTTGTTACTTGCGTTTTCACGGACTTAGTGTTTCTTTTGGATTATGAGTTTCGCGTTTTTATTCATGTACTTGGGACATCAAAACAGAAGTAAACTACTCCTCAAGTTAACTTTAAACATTGTCTACCTTAACAGCTTTCACGTGCAGACACCCGTGCTTAGCAATTACCAGGTAAACCTAATGGAAAGCTCATCCATCAGTAGATCCATTTTCTTCTGCTTATCAGGGTCAGAGTGGAGCTGGAGCCTGTTCCAGCTGTCACAAGGCAAGAGTCCGGGTACAGAAATAAAATCTATCAGTTAAAGAAGCATTTTTTCTAAGTGTTGGTAATGACCAATAACTGGTTAAGCTAAAACAGTAAATATTGGACTTCAGTTGATCTGTTACCCAGAAACTTGTCTCAAGCTGTTTTTTACTGGCTTATAATGGGTCTTTAGGGGGGTGACTACCTTCTTAAGCACAATCTATCTGCAAAGATTGTAGTAGCTGAATGATTGTAACCCGATTTGAGAAAAAAAATTAAAGCTAGGTAAACTCCTGGTCATGCTTTGGCTCTTGGTAAAAGCTCTTTGGAGAGTTCCAGATACTCCTCTATGCAGGAAAAAACAACAACAAATTAAAATGCCATGTTGCATTGTAAATGTTGTGTTTATTAAAGAGCAGCTGTTTGCTGGCAACAAAAGGCAACAATTAAAGTAACAAATAAAAAAAAAACTGTAAGTGTTGTTCATTAACCCTTAACTAGTCTGCTTCATTAGGACTGCGTGGGTTTGTGTTTGAATGGCAGAAACTCAACAGCTGTCAAACAGTTTTAATTTAAGCATTGTTAATGGTGCATGGAAGCGCAGCCTGTGTTGACTATAATGTTAATGCTGAATGGGCTCTTATAACTCATTTTTTATGTTTTTGTTATAATTATTAATTTGATTAGGAGGATGAAATAACACAGCATATATTTACCAGATGTTAATTGTACTACAGCGTTGTGACCCAGCCATGGGTTTCTGTGATGTTGCCGTAACACCTCCAAAAGGCTGACCACAAAAACCGGCTGAACTTGAAAAACACTGGCCTGTGTCACTCTCAGTGGAAAAACACAGCCTGTTGGGAATGAAAACAAACACATTCCAGTATGATTCACCACCATACCTGGGGATAAAGGTCACATGCATGTGTCACGGGTCAGTTCACAATGAACAGAGGGTTAATGTTTGTTGCTATCTGTAGAGCACTTGTTTCCAGCGCGTTTATGCTTGTGTGCGGGATTGTGCGTGTGCGTTCAGGGAAGAGGGTCATTCAGGTTTCATGTCATAGCTGGATTAGCTCATAGTAAGGGATATCAGAGGGATTTGGCTGTAAAGCCTGCTCCATTGTCCAGTTAGTGGAATGTTCTGGCCCGCTGTGTGTGAGTGTGGCCGCACGTGTGTGTGTTGCATACCTGCATATGATAATGTGTATTATGTACGTATCACATCAGTGCACATTCTTGCTGCCCTTTGTGTGTTCGTGTCACTTTTCTGGGAATGTGTATGTTTCTCTTTTCTTTACGGTGCGACTCGTTTGGATATCGGTGTTTTTGTGCGGATGGCCGTTTGCGTGTGTCGTTGTAATCACCTGTAATGCTGTAATCACTGGTGTTTTTTCATTTTGTTTTGTTTTCTTTGTTTTGTTATATTTTGCTGGGGGTTTTTGCCTTTAGGCATCATAAACCTGCACAGGTTTTACACAGGTACTCAACATTGGTAACTTGTTTTATACAAGTTTTTAAGTTGAGTTGAATTTGCATATAATGAAATTTGCTATATAAATAAAATTCCCATTGTGTAACTGTAGATATTTAAAGCCTAAAACATGCTTTAATATAGCTAATAAATGGTAGATGGTAGAGATTGGTGTAGCCACACTAATGAAAATGTTTGGTTTTTTTATGGATATTTGTTTTTTTACATTAGATGCTTTGATGTTACGATTTTTTTGTAACTATTTCATAGTAAGTGTTGACAGTTAAAGTTGTCAGGTATTTCTGTAATCTAAATATTTTGAGTGTGGTGTTTGAGATGATCTAAGCTTTGTGGCATGGTGTGTTATCCTACTGGAAGCAGCCATCAGAAGATGGTGCACTGTGGGCATAAAGGGATGGACATCGTCAGCAACAATACTCGTGTAGGTTGTGGTATTTAAATCATGGTCAGCTGGTACTAATATGCCAAGAAAACATCCCAACAGCCTGAAGTGGTAATTTAAGCCTGGGTGGATCCATGCTTTCGTGTTGCTTATGCTAAATTCTGATCCCACCGTCTGAATGTTGCAGCATGTTGTCCAGTTTTTGTGAGCTTGTGTGAATTGTAGGCTGTTTTAACTGTTGGGGTAACCAGTGTGGTCGTCTGCTGCTGTGGCAGTTATATGTGTGTTCAGAGATGATATTCTGGATACCTGACCTGTAAAGAGTGTTTATTAGAGTTTCTGTTACCTTACTATTACCTCAAAGCACACTGGCCATTTTCTGTTTTTCAGACCATTCTCTGTCAACACCAGAGATGGTTGTGTGGGTAAATCTAAGTCAATCGGCAGTTTCTGAAATACTCAGACAAGCGTATCTGTTACCAACGATCATGCCACATTCAAAGTCATGAATGGAGAAGTCATGAATGTTTGCATGCCTAAACGAAATTATTTGCTGCCATGTGATTGGCTGATTGGATATTTAAGGGAGTAAGCTGTTGTTTAATAAAGTGGTCAGTGACTTTATATAATGGTGTTAAAATGACATTATCGTACTGTAATACTAAAATAAAACACTATGTTTTAAAGTTGAGGGTTTTTTGTTTCTAGTTTTGAAACAAAGATAATTTTTCTCAATAAATCTAATTTTCTTTGTACAGTTTGGTTTTTTTTAACACTTTTTTACATGAAAATGAGAACCATAATTACCGACCTTAGGTTATTTTAGACTAGAGTATCTCTCATAAATGGATGAAATGGTGCAGGTTTGATCATGTAAAATTATCCCTGCACAAACGTGGTTGTAAATGAATCTTTCAGGATAGTTGTTAAAATAGCTTTTGTTACTGGAGGGGTTTGAAGACTCAAAGGGTTTTTTGGCTTTGGATGATGATCGTCTTCTTGACAGGTCATCAAGTGTACAGCACGCTTTAAAACTCCGCCATTTTTGGCATTTTTCTTCGTCTGCGTGTCTGCTTGCATCCATCTGTTTGTAGATCTTGGGCTGTAAAAAGCCTTCTGTTTCTCCAGCGGGAGCTGCTCAGATTTTGATCATTTGCCTAAAGTGATGTCTCTTAAGTCAGTATTAGTTGGAGCTGACGGCTGTAAGTTTGAAAACGGGGGGAATAAAAATTGTGTGTGGATTTAGAAAGAAGTGAATTAATCAGTTCAGGCTGCTGCTCGTCTCGGCGGCTCTCTCTTTGAGGCTCAAAGCTTTAGGTTGTGTTGTTAGCCGCTGCTAGCATAACACATCTGCATCTCCAACTCAGCTGTTGGAAGTTGACTTGACTTGTGAACTATGAAGTCTGTGTGATTTTACAAGGAATAAAATAAACATGAAATAAACAAAAAATATAGCTTGGTTTGGCTGCATTAACCATTGTCAGTACAACGCTGCTACACAAGGGGAATCTTACATTTATGATTTCACACTGTGGTTACCAAGTAAAGACAACCCTAGGCCAAGGTAGCTATGTCTGTTTTTTCCTCTGTCATTTGAATGATTATAGTGGGGTAACAGTTTTCTAGTATGTAACAAAACCTCATGTTTAAGTAGCTTCTAGAACCACCTGTAGAGGCAATAACTTGAATTCATCTTTTTCTCTGACTTGATTCGTCTCTCACATCATTCATCACCCTCCACCACCGTGCTGACAGCCAGTATGTGGTGTTTGTGCTCATATGCTGAGCTTTTCTCCAAATGTGGTCTTTGCATCATTGTGTGTTCATGTCATTGTTCCAGACGTCTTGTTCAGAGGTAAACCTTAGCCGTGCTGCCATGTTCTTTGTAGAGAGAAGAGGCTTTTTGTAGCTGCACCTAAACTGAACAGCCACCCTTTCAAATTGGGACCTCACCAACACATCGTCAAAACCCATTTGAAAACTCATTTTTACTCTTTGGCATTTAAACCTGTGTTTTGTAGTTTTTTAATTTGGTATTATGATGTTTTCTCCTCAAACAAAAACAACTGTATTTATCCACAAGGAGCAAATAAAATTTTTATTCAAATTAATCTTTTATCTGTGCAGCACTTTGATCAACGCTTATTGTTTTTAAATGTGCCTATGAATAAATACATTTACTTCACTTGACTCCTGGCAGCTGGCACCATACTTGCTCGTTTTTTTTCTAATTGTGATGTCATTAGATTTTTAACTTGGTGACTGAGGCCTGTAGGGTCTTGCATCTAGCTCTTGGGATTTTTCAGTCTCTCTGAGCACTCCATGCTCTGACCTTGGGGTGAATTTACTGGGATGTCCACTTTTGGGAAGGCTGTAGCATTGTGTTAACACACACAAAAAAATACTATATCTTCCAAGGAAACCAGAACAAGTAATGTACTATTCTTAGAATAATCGTTATTAATTATTCCATTTAAATATTCATTTTTTAATTCATTTAGGTTATGTGCTGTCTATTATGGGTCGCAGACGGAACCTCCCCAATATCAACTCCCCAGACTGGGGCATCCGCATGCAAGCTGAGAGGCAAGCTGTCAACTTTGTGGTCCAGGGTAGGAAGACTAATAGCACTTCTTGTGTATGCTTTTCTCAGCTTCTCTTTATATTTCACCTCAGTGATGAAGGCTTTCAAACTACTTTTCTGACCTGCAGGGTTTGCCTCTTATTTATTGTGTATGTGTTTTTCTTTGTACGTACAGGTTCTGCTGCTGATCTCTGTAAGATGGCCATGATCAGAATCTTTAACCTGGTCTCCTCCTCCAGCTCGCTGTCTGCCAGGTACCACCTCTAAACATGGCACTGCTCACCAAAGATGCACAGACTACCAAAAGCACCTCTCTCCTTCGACGAGACAAAATACGCAAATGTGTGTTGGCTCTCCATACCACACGTCTTTCTAAATCTACACAATCAGAACATGCTCATGTTCCATATTTATGCAGGAGCTCTGACAGAGCTTGTCTTACCAAAACACACAAACAACTTGCTGTGGTTTACCAGCCAGCTACATTTGTAGAGATGAGGCATGATCCTGGATTATTACTGACGCTGATGCCAAACATTCAGCTAGAGTAAACAAAGTTGAAGCAAAAGCCAATATATAACAAAATTACAGAGCAGTGTGCGAAGTAAACGGAGGAGTCTGCTGAAGCAGTCAGATGCCACATTCTTTATTTTTAGTAGCTTTAATAGCAACAGTGGAGAGTGTTTACTCTGTGTGTGTGTGTGTGTGTGTGTGTGTGTGTGTGTGTGTGTGTGTGTGTGTGTGTGTGTGTGTGTGTGTGTGTGTGTGTGTGTGTGTGTGTGTAGGCTTATAGCTCAGCTCCATGATGAGCTTCTGTATGAAGTGAAGGACTCCCAGGTGCAACAGTTTGCAGGTAAAAAAATTCATTTTATCAGCCACTGACTATAAAAAAAGGTCCAGGTCATGTTTTACTTAAATAAAGGTCAGTGCAATAGCTTCAGCAAGCAATGAAAATACCTGAAATGTGTAAAGTTGGTGTTTTAAACAGTGTAGTGTTTAGATTGCTATGAGATTTGAATAAAGTTTTTTTTTTTTTTTTTTTTTTAAGTGAATTAAAATCTTGTTTCCTAAACTTTAACATATAATTGCTATGCACCATTATTTTTTATTGTTTAAAAATAAATACAGATTTTGTGTGTGCAGCTCTGGTAAGAAGTACCATGGAGTCGCTACAGCACATTGATCATCTGGGAGTCCATCTTAAAGTGAGTAAAAGAAGTATGTCGCGGTATGGTCTTGTCACATGTCATGTGGAGTGCAGGATTGATGGGAAACTGTAGATTTTCTTGCTAATGGACTGTGGCTTAAAGCAGGCAGTAAGCAGGTTACTCCAAACAGACTGAACTAACACACTGGGTCCTACTATTCTGAATCAAATCACTTTAAAAGCCCAAACAGAATAAACATGCTCCACAATAAACAAGTTCAAATTTACAAAAATGTCAGATGGCTTCAGAGGGCTTGAATAAACATTTTAATGAACTTCTATCACACGGAAATTTGTACCATGCAGAAGACCCCTTCTGATTTTAATTTGGCTGCTCTCTTCCTGCACTTCCTTGATACAACTGCATGTGAACGTATCGTTTGCAGTCTTTTAATAATTTTTAAGCAATATGATAACAGCACCTACTGCACTTGAACGGTAAATCGATGTCCGCCTTCTGGAAGTCGATCAGAGAAAGGCAAATGCAGGACTCATTCGTCACTTTTATACTCGTCAGGCTACATGAATAAATTACTGATATATTGGAAGATAAAAATTTGGGCGTTCTTTTTAAACCTTATGAAGGATTGAGATTTAGGACACGGGTTGCCATGTTTTGATAAAAAGGAGCATATTGTTGTTTGTTTGCTGTTGTTTTGTGGTGTTTGGTGCATGTTAAAGAAAAATGTATTTAAAAAAAAAAAAACAGCCAACGCCCTTCCTTTTCATCTGTGTGATTCCCAGGTGCCCCTGAAGGTGGCAGTCTCCAGTGGCAAGTCTTGGGGGTCCATGTCTGAGCTTGACGTCCCTCCAATGTTCCCCTCTCTTTGAGCGCGTCGCCTCCCTCCCTTCACCTCCTCGACGGCGACGCCTCTCTGTTGAATCTGCTTCTTCTCACCCTCGATGAGCTCCTTTCTTCCCCTCATAGTCTCCTCTTCATCTTTCTCCCTTTACTTGTCCTGCATCCTCATCACTATGGAAACCAGCCAGCTGAAGCTCCCACTTACTTTCACTCCATCCGTATCCGGGGGCAACGGCAGGAGCCTCAGACTGGATCGCACCAGTTTGGTGTTTTTTTTTTTCTTGCTCTCTCTCTCCATCCTCCAGAAAAAGATTCCTTGTCCTCTTCTTCTCCTCCTCCTCATCTCCTCCTCTGTTTTCTCACTATTTTCTTAGATGTTTTTCTGGTCGTTGCCAAGGTGAACACTTCATGTTTAAGAGAGGGCGTGATATTTATCGGTTCATAAAATTGTTTCATGGTTTTTTTGTAAAAAAAGAAGTAGTTAACCTTCTTTATCTCTCAGTGGTGGTTTATAGAAAAGACTTCCTTGTATTTATTGTTCTTATGCCTTTTTTGTGTGTGTGTTAAATAAACCTCGCATGTTCTTGTAAATATCCCCGGTCCCACTGTTTATCTCCCATTTTCATGCATTTATTTCTGAAGCTAATTTGCATGCTACATTTTAGCAGCCTCTTCGTGGATTCATGTTTACTGAGTCCTTTGAGGGATAAATCATACTTGGAAAAAAGCATTAAAACCAAAATGAGCTGCATTTAAAACATTTTGTTGTTTTAATGCCACGAAGCTTCGACGTGTTCAGAGACACTTGTGTGTAATAAACTTCACCTCGTGTTGGCTGCATTCATGACTCAGAGCAGATGATCTAATTTTTCTCTGCTCTTCGCTCTCTGCAGCTCATCTTTTATCTGCTCACTTGGCTCCAGCCCACTCGCCCCTTTTGTCTTGTTTTTTTTGCCTCTCACACACACGCGCACACATTCCACAAATGCTCGTATGGACACGTACATGCGCGCACGTCCACCGACACCCACGCTTTCCATCCGTGCAGCCGACATGAATGCGCTCGCGCACATTCAGCGGCTTCCAGGCACACTGACCGACTTTCTTTATCTGTGGCAGCCACAGCGAGACACTTTTTATAGTGTCCTGCAATTAAGACCCTTCAAGCCTGCAAAATGTGTCTGGCAGAACCATACGCCTTGTGACAAGATCAACAAAGCCTAACCCCCCCATTATGCATTTGAAATGTCACATCACGTTGGCTGCTAATTGTAGGAGTTGTCGGGACAAAGGTGCATGTGGAACATCCAGCAGATCCAACATGAGTAGTGTCTTGTCATGCACTTAAATTCCTGTAGTTTCCCTTGTTTTTTGTTTTTATTCCAGGGGAATCAACCTTCCCTTTTCCGCTCCGTTAGAGAATTGTTTCTCACCAGGTCAGTCTGAGTAGTTCAGAGCCAGACCAAGGGACAGTGTTATGGAAATCTGCCCCTCTATTCTCTCATTGTTCTGTGGTTGAAGGGTGAAAGCCCCCCCTCTTCCTCCTCCTTCTCCTCCTCTTTGCGAGGGAAACGAAAGACTGGTATGTGCAAATTCAAGAGGACACTTGCACTTTTGGAGTTGTTCGAAGCACGAAGGAGGTAAAACAAACACTTCTTTGTTTTTCCAGAGTGTGTTTTATTTAGCAGTGTCAGTTGCACAGCAGACTGTGTTGGTATCCCACTTTTGCTCCACTCTGCCTTGGGCTTTGACCTTTGGTTTGATAGGTTAAAATGGTCAGGCAGCAGCTCGTGGGGATGTGTGTCATATCTTCTATTTCTCTCAAATTAAAATGAAAAACTTAATTAGACTTCTTGGACGTTAATCTCTTTTCCAGGATGTAATTGAGGTTATTGAGTGTGGTCATTTAACTAAGTGATAACTTCACCTCAGTGACCTGTGCCATTAACAGGAGCCGATCCCGAATCCCTCTGAAGACTCCAGATGAGCTTCTCCCTCGCTGCCAGGAGCTGTGTAAGTAGAACCTGCAGCATATCCCCCACCCACCCACAGCTGACATTTATGTCACTTCAGTTCAAATATTGCTGTCTCATTTCTCTCCTCCCCTCTGCTCTCTTTGGGGGAAAAAAACAACAACTCCAGCACCGTGTAAAATGCATCATCATTTTAATCGATACAATATATGTACATCCATGTTTCAGTCATCATAATGCAAGAAATCCCATCTTTACATCTATACAGTGTTCCAGTTGTATTCAGTATAAAAGAAAGGGTTAATAATCACAATAATAAGAGTAATCCCCGTGTGGTAATGCAGAAGTCTTCCAAACGAATGGCAGAAAGGGAACTGAAAGCTAATAGATCTCAATAAATGCCACTGCAGTCTCACAGAGGTCACATGGTGTTACTGTCTTGCTCTCTCTCTCTGTCTATCTCATGCTCCATCTTCTTAAACTCCCTGGGAATAAATAAATATGCAAAAATCACCACAACATGCTTGGTCTAATAATGTACATTAGAATCATGTTGCAGGATTGGATTTTAACCCTCCTTCCCTCATACATGTGAACCTTCCTGGCCCCTGGTGCTGTGTACTGGCTGTTCTACTTGAAAAGGGGCCTCTTTTCCATCCCCTTCAGGTCCCTCGGGTACAAAGTTCCCTCAGATGCAGTTTAACCCCCACCCCCCTACTTCAAGTCCATCCATCTCATCCATCTACGCTCCTTCCATTTCTTTATCATGGCGGGCTCGTTGACCTGCCTGCCTCCCCACAGTGTGGCTGCATATCAGTCCTCCTGCTGTGCTTTGTGTGGTCAGTTTCCTGGCAACAGACAACAGCAATGACAGGGCTCCAGGGCAGAGAAAGCCCTCTTTGCATTACAGCAGCTTACTATAGCTAGATAGCTCCAGAGCCCCTGATGTTCATGGTCATGGCTGGTGTGTGTGCGTGCTACAAGCTAAAAGAGCTACCGCCGCTCCCGCTGCAGTGTTCGGGCTCGCAATACGACAACGCCAGAGAGTTCAAGCAGACAGGAAGTCCACAATGGCGGCGCTTCTGAAAGTGGCTGCTGCCGTTTCTGTGTGACTCTTGTGAGGTAGCACAGATTAAGACACCTGCACTACTGCAGAATCTCTTCTCTTATTTTAAAAATATATTTTTATATATTTTTAAATCCACAAGCGTGGTTACAAAAAGGAGTAAAAATGACCCCCAGATGCTATTTACAGTAAAATATACTTTACAGCTTTACAGGTAATAAATTGTAGATTTAAAAAAAAAAAAAAAAGCCTTTGAAAATCACTGGTAAGATATGCGGTTAAGAGCAGTGATTTCAGCGGCTGCAGCACGGTTTTAATTGATTTGCTTTGGTCGTGCTGACAGATTGCAGGAAGTGAAGCCGCAGTGCATGTTTAAGTGGTGCGAGTTAATCAAATAGTCCTTATGGTTGAATAAAAGCTCTGTTAAGAGATTTACAGAAGCAAGCATTTACAGAGTGGGACTACACAATCTTTTTTTTTTTTTTTTGGTCCTGTCTGCTTGAACTCTTTTTTTTAGCATCCATTAGCCCCTTTGTGTCATTTCCCTTTGACTTCTGTACAAATATGTAGCGATATCCCTTTTAAAAAGCAGATCTTTGACACCCCCTATGTAAATAAACATAAAAACAAAAAATAACCCCAAACATTTTACAATCAAACACCCCCTCAGGCTTCAGCATAAATGAGCAGTAATGTTACAATACTAATTGTTACAGTGTCGGGCATGTAAATATCAATGCAGCATTTCATGTTTCTTGATAAAATCCTTGCCATTGTTCTGTTCTTTTGCCTCCTTGTGTTTATTGCTTGGTTAGATGGCACGTGGGCAGAAGTTTTCCAGATAATAGCGAGTAAATTACAGGGCTGTGTTGAACAAAATAGAGCCGTGTGAGGACTTAAAAATGCAGCAGTTTCTGTCACCTTTGGCAAATTTCCACCTCCTAAAATAGCCTTGGGTTGTAGTATGAACTATTACATTGTGGTATCCTGTATATATATATCTTTATGATACATACAGTTGATGAATCAGGAGAAACTTTATCCATGTTCTTTATAGGAAATGGTAAAAAAAAATCAAACTACCTTGTACTGTATTAGCAAAACAAGACACAGTTGTGCTACAAGTGCTTCATGTGTTCTTGGCACCCGTGGCCTCAGTCCACAGTGAGTCCTTCAGCGCTCTCCACAGTGGAGCAAAGTCCTCACCAGAGGTAGAGAGAGAGAGAGGGAGTCCATGCTGTGGAGCTCTGTTGCCTCCTCCACCCTCCTCCACAGCTCCCCCACCCCAACCACCGTCAATTGCCAACGTGGCACATTCCTCCCTCGCCCCTCGCCCTCCTCGTCAGGTGGAACAGTCCAGGCGACATCCATTTTCCGAGACTAAAATAAAAAAAACTCCATCGGGATCGGTTAAAACCAGCAAGGACGATAGGCTGCAGTAAATAATACATAAGCAGCGGGGAGAGATGGCGGCTATTTACAATCGCACAAAAAGTCTAACGTCTAATGTTGAGAGGTTGAGTCATCTAATGAAAGATCCAGATTTCTTTTTTTTTTTGTTATTTTACACTTTTTCTCATTCAAAAAGCAACCAGACCAAAAACAAAAAGATTGAAAACATAAAATGTCGGTAGTTTACATTCATGCCTTTAAATGTTCGCCCACAAAGCGGCTGAGCAAGGACACACAGCGTCAGAGGAACGCAACGCACCCACAGGATCTGTACATTTGTGCAGTTTTCAGGTCTATGCTCCTTTACCAGCAGATAAACTGAATGAAACTTATGACATGATCGTGACACTGGAACCGTTTTTGTACCTAGCGTGAAGTTGAAGTGGCCACTTGAGTTAAAATAAATAAATACATAAATGCTGAAGATGTGCCTCTGTTTTATCCATCAGAGAAGAGCATCAGGTGATCTTTTTGTTATTATTTTAAAGCCCTCTGAACTAAAAGAGCCTTCTCCAGCAGGAGAGGCGTCCATGCAGCATACCTTCTCGGGAAGGAAAGCTCACGCTCACACTCGAACAAATCACAGGGAAAACAAACAGAAACCAGTGGTGAGATTGGTTTTTGGATTGTACATCAGCAAAATACATCATAAGAACGGTGCGTTACTAAATATACACTCTGATAGACGCTGCATACCGTCTCTACATTCTAACATTAAGTATGCTCTACCAGTTTTATACGGAGGTCAGGCTTCACAGGGCGTAGCATTCACATTAAGTAGAAAACAGACATTACTCAGACTAGAAATAAATGCATTTTAGTCAGTGCACTTTGCCTTTTACAATTCAAAGTCACCCTTCAACTACCTCAAGTCATGCAGTCCACAACATTTTTAAACTCCAGTGTTTGATTCCAGTGCATAAGGCCTTGGCAAAGGCATTTTGAATACTGTCCCCTTTTTGTTCAGAATATGTATGAATGTGGATAATAGTTCCTCCCAAAATACACGAAGGAGCTTTATAAAATTTCATCAGGCAGAAAACTGAGATTGGCAGCAGCAGAAATGGCTCAGAATCGACAGACTTCACATTCCTCCACAAGATCTAGACAGGATTTGTTTTGTTTCGCTTTTTAACAGTCCACCTCAGGAAGGCCCACTTCCCGCTCTCAACCTCAAGCAAGTCTCATAAAGACCGGGCTGAGCCATGCAGGGAGGACCTGAATACACTGGCAGGGATAACCACTGTGTTTTCTGTCCCACTGACTGTGATATCTGATTGTACATGAGGTGAAACAAATGGTATAGTCTGATCCATAGTTATTAGTGTTCATGCTGTAGTTTGGCTCTAACTTCCGTGTTCGGTACTCTGTGAAGTTCCCCGGCAGCTGTTGCTCCAGAAACATCACACAAAAATAAAGTGTGGCTCCCTTTTGACTCTCCAGCAACAACCAAGTTCAAAGCAGATGCATCAAGGTGGTGTGAGGCATCCTCCACGTGTCGGCCCAGTGAAAACATCTGAAAACAGAACTGTTTGATGCTTTCAGTGCCTTTGTGCCTCGTTTTTTTACTCTATAGTGTTTCAGCGGGATTTCTTGAATTGGCGCTATTTTAGAGATAAAACCGGCTCAGCTTCCTTTACAAGTGCGCCGTTTCTCGTGGCTCAAATTTAAGGAGGAGTTAAGGAGAAGAAGCCTTAGTGTCATCGGACCCAGCGTCCAAGGTCTTGCCTTCATTATGGGGATAATATACAAATATCCTTATATATAATCTATAATATTGTGGAGAGTGTAATTCAGAATTAGATGCAGAAGAAAACATGTGTGCATGTTTCATTTTAGGCATTGAGCACAATTAAAATCTAATCATCAAACTTGTGTTTCCTTTAGGATCAACTTAGCAGGGACTTTTTTCCCCTTTTGCATCATTAACTTTCAAATGCTCAATGAAAATCTAGCAAATGTTACCAAAGAAGAAGACACTTCGAGTCACATTCCTTCACTCCCGCTCCAATTTATGAAAGGATCTACTGCTAATCGACCCCCAGCCGGTGACCGATTAATCTGATTACTTTCCAATTCTGCAAGGCTTTTAGATTCGGATCCAGTGGTGAAGGTTTACAAGCACTGGCTTGTGGCTGGTATTAATTTCACGCCCTTGTCATGACAATTAAGAACGTAAACCATTACTTTAAAAGAAACAAGATAAAATCAAATACAAGTCCATTTTTCCATTGTAATTCATGTGTTAGGAGTTTCTCCCCTAAAAGTTATATTTGCATTCAAAGACACATTTCATGCAAATGGTACAACTTTTTTTTCTTTTTTTTTTCCGAAGAAAGAAACACATATTTGTTTTCTATATGTTTATATCAAAGAAGAAGCTTATTTTCTTTTTTTATATATATATGTAGTATATATATATCAGTTCACTTTTTTCTACACTTTTCTAGGGCAGGCACCGTACACACACCGGGTACAGAGGCATGCCACACTTGCATTGCTTTTGCATTCTACAGTTGGTTGGCTGGCAGGCATAATGTCATCCAGGCAGTGCTGCATTTGGTGAGTGTCTGCACCAACTCTGAACACACACACACACACACACGGGCATTTTCTCCCTCACTCTCCGAGTCCTTTGCGTCACACCCATACAACCATACATCATGTGCAACTTAGCTCCAGCCAGTCCAGGCAGCGCCACACTGCCTAGATGACATCAGATCAGGGGGCGGGGGTCTACGGCTGATTTGACAAGCTTCAAATGGAGTAGTAAAAGCAGTGCAGCAAGGCTCCTGTGGCACATGCAGAGAGGGGCCGGGAATGGATGGAAACTTGGGCAGGATGGGTCAAAGGTCAGCGGAGGGTGTGCAGGGTTCAAATGGAGGGTGCATGGTCTAGCCCAGGGTTGCAGACAGATTCATGAATGGGAGGTAGGAGGGGAAGGAAAGCAAGGCAAGAAGGGCCAGTGCTAAGTTTGTGACAATTACATCTGTATTTTTTTTCCCTTTTTATATATTATGTGCTTTTTTTGTTATGTTTTGCTTTAGGTTGGACTTTTTACAAATGGTTTAATAACATAACTGAGGCTCAGAGTATGGATGGCTGAATCTACTGCTGGTCGTATGCTCGGAGGATGGAGATGGAGAGAGGTGTTATGGGAGAAACTCTGACGTTCGCTACATGAGTTTTTCAGTTTTTCAGCTGTATACACAATATAAGTACATGGAGGAAAGGGAAACACTAATGCCAATAGATCAGATAAAATAATCAACTGCTGTTTGTGCTCAGTCATGTACTGTAGGTTTGTGAGTATTGCTTGTAGTCTTACTCAAGTTGCTCCCCAATAACCTGGATTAAGCAGGCGGAGTGTAGACTGCAGCTACTTTGTAATTGTCGTAGTTTTGACAGTAAAATTTGCATATTTAAATGAAGTTTGTTTCCTCTTTAAAGTTATAAAATTACTAATCATCATTTAAACACTGAACTGTATCCAAAGTGTTAGAATTTACCTTGATTCAATCAGTAAACAATTTTAAAAGTACACAAAGAAAGTACTAATGTTTAGTCTCTGTATACTTGATTCAGTGAGAAAGGTTCATCGCACACAGCTGAGACTCGGTCTACTGTCAGACCAGAGCCTCATCAAACGTACACATACACACAGTCACATATTCACAACACACACATAACAAGCTCTGACGTGCAGCTATATCTCATCTTGGGATCTGTCAGTGTGACACACGGCAGCGAGAAAGCGCCACCCTCCTGTCACCGCAACCAGTCAGAGACCCTCCCCACAGCTCCAGTGAGAAAAGGAGGTGATTCAACGATCCAGGAGAGAACATAGAAAAGGGGGGGTTGTTATCCAATCGGACCATCAGTGAGGAGAATAAAGAGGAAGGTGTGTGTGAGGAAGATGCGCTGTGTTTATTCATGATGCAGGATGCACACAGCACATGTTCCGGTAACCATCCTTGCCATCCCTTCTCGCTCACTGTCGGGGTCAGTAACACACTCTCGCTGTGCTTCAATATGGTGTCTTGGAGAAGTGGCTAAAAGCCAGATCACTCAGTTTGTGTGTCTGTTCACACACCAAATCATTTTTATGAAGGAGAGTGTGTGCTAAAAACTCCCTTAACCCTTTTTTGAGGAATCTATCTACTCCCCCCCGGTCCATGCATTGCTCTATCCACCCACCCCGCATAGAAAACTGCACTCTTGAGCAACTAAACATGATTTTGCTGTGGGGAGGGAAGGTTTGAGGAGAGCAGAGAAATATAAATGAAAGGGAATGTTGATCAAAATCACATTTTCTTGATGCCAAAGGGGCTGGGGAGGGTGCTGAGATGGGGGTGCCAGTTAGATGTCTTCTGAAAAAAGCCAATTTTTCTCTCCCGCAGGTGAGAGGGAGGATTAAAGATACAAAAAATAATAGATTATTAATAAAAGAAACAAACTTTTCTTTAAAATGTCAAAGTATAATACAAAAATCAACAAAAAAAAAGCATAATAGTAGTAAAAACGTTAGTGACTTAAGGGTGAAATAGTAGAAGTGTTAAGTCATACTCAAAGTTATCACTAATGACACAAAATAAATAAAAGCTGTCAGAGGAGAGGACGTGGTCAGGGCTCTCAGGTGAAGGAGGGTCGTTGCTCTCTCTCTCTCTGTCCCTCTCTTTCTCCATCTCCAGCTCTCTCTCTCCCTCTCCCTGTCACCTCTCACTCCTCACGAAGCTGCAGGCGATAGCGGGTATGGCGGATCTGGAAGAAGAGCCTCTCCAGCGGTGAGCGGCTCATCCCGGGTAGCCGGTAGTCTTCGCTCTGGCCCGTTCTGCGGAAACCCAGCGACTCGTACAGCTTGTGGGCGGCCAGCTTCACGGCCGTCGTGCCGAGGACCACGCCGGCGTAGTTGTTGCGCACGGCGTACTCCAGGACGCGACGACCCAGCGCCTTTGCGATGCCTTTGCCGCGGTAGCGAGAGTCCACCGACATCCGCCGCAGCTCGACCGTGTTCTCGTCCTCGTGGCCCTGCGCCGCCACAATGCCCACCACACGACCATCGAGCACTGCCACCCAGAAACAGGAACCTAACAGGAGGAAACAGAAAACAAAATCCAGTCTTACTGCGAAAGCAAGAATTATAATGGACATGCTTTACCAGCCTGTTAGCCAAGCTTAGTGTAAACACTGCAAACAGCCAACTGGGATCTCTCCAATGTTAGTGGAGTTGAACCTGCTGAGAGCAGATGTTTGGTTTTTCTTTATTGTCTAAGTTTCTTAATTTTGAGGGTTTTACTGTCTTTGGGCTCAGCCTGTCAGCCTTCTCATCCTATTAAGCTCATAGCTCCACATTTGTATTCTTTACTCTTTTAGAATAGTTTTACAGTTCAAAATAATCCATTCTTACACCGTGGATAGGCTATCTGTCTCTGTTTGGACCATCTTTCTTCTGATTGGCCACCCATATCAAACAGGAGGTTTGAATAGCAAGCGACCATATTTAGGTTATCCTCTCTCTAGGTTGCTAAGAGCAGAAAACAGAATGTCTGAAACTGAATATTTAGCTGCACATACACTGACCTCATTATTTAGCATCACTGTAACAGTCCATGTATGAAAGGAAATAATTAACTTTGACATGAAGGTGAAGAACAGGGCCTGTGATGGTGATCTTTTTGTGTTTTTGGATCAATGATGAAGGTGTCTCACAGTCAGCTGCTCCAGTACACTGCCATGGCTTTGATCATATATCAGACCTCTGAAATATCTCTGCATGGAACACAAAACAAACAGTATAATTGTCTTAAACTCTTAAACAGGATATGAAAACTATAACTGGTTGCAAAATAGTTGGATGAGGCAGTTCAGCACCAGGACCTGATCTCAAGATGAAAGTCGCGTTGCATGGCTGTTGTAATGGCTTAAGGGCTCTGGGTAGAAAAAACAAGGACTGGAAAATAGAAAAAAGGGGATGCAGGGAGCAGCTGAATGAGCAGGTCTGACTGGAGCTTAATAACGTTAGCCACTCAGTGAGGACTGCTGATTAAAAGTGCAGGCATGACAGAGCAGTCACTTAAAGCTGACAGCATACTAGAGCAGAGACTCTGATGTCAGATAGCAATTAAAGATGAGTTTTGGGGCCAAAACACTGACATGTTACAGATGCTTATATACTATCAGGGACTTTCTGCATCTCAGGATTAATCAGACTCTGATGACAGACAGACAAAAACACTCAACACACGTTCAGGCAGACAAATGAGGTTTGACCGACATAGAAAAATTTCAGCAGACAATGCTCCTCCACCACAGAACCACTAAGAGCTTGAATATCAGCCCGTTTTACTATCGATCTTTATTCCTGCTGCAGTTTGTAAACGGTTCGCTTTGATACAGCACGATTGTTCCTTTTCCCCTCCGTTGAAACTTTTCAGTGATAATAGTTCAGGTTCAGAGGCCAGAAGGATGTGAATCATCCTGACTGTAATTTAACATTAGTTTAAATGGTTCAGAGGTAGAAAATTGTGCTATTCATAATGTTTTAATGACACTGTTAGGAGCCTTGAAGCTTTGTGACTTTTAAAACCAACATGACAATGCATGTGCATGCCCTTGCAGTAATCTTTCAAAGAAAAAGACTTTCTAAACCTTCTGCTGTGTTGCATAACTGTGGTCAGATAACTAACATCAGCAGCACTTATTCCATGTGCTGGCAGTGTTTCTGTGGTTTTGTACTAAAATGCCATCTGTTTGTGACAGACAAAGTAAATCTGACTGTTCTGTGATCGGCAGAGGCCGACCTGCGGACAGCAAAAATCTGCCTCCATCTGTTCATGAGCTCTGAATCCTAACTCTCTCTCTTTGTCCTTACTCTCACTTTTTATGCCGTTACACACAACATCTCCCTCTTCTCTGTTTGCTGCTCCCTCACACAGACACGCACACTAAACAGGCGGTGAAATTGACATCATGCATCAGTCCCACGTGTTCGCAGGGATTTGATGGCCCTGCAGGCCTGTGTTAAGCTGATCCAGAGGCTTCTGTTAGCGAGTCAAACAACTGTGGCAACGGGCAGCCCCCAAGTGATCCCCACTCTCCTAGTGCTGACATTATAAGCTGGAAGCCCCTCGAGTTTCCCCAAGTGTGGAGATGTTGCAGCCAAATTGGATTTAATTATCGGATATAGAAACAATGATGGGAACACTTTGCAGACTAGAAGCGATAAATCAGAAATTTTGTCTGCCTCTCTGGAAATGTGGGTCAGATGACTGTGCAGTTTGCTGATATCACAGAATATCACACACTATATTGCCAAAAGTATTTGCTGAACTTGCGTGACATCTCATCCTTAATCTATAGGGTTTAATATGATGTCAGCCCACCCTTTGTAGCTATAACAGTTTCAGCTCTTCTGGGAAGTCTTTCCACAAGGTTTAGGAGGGTTTATTTATTCTTCTATAAACACATTTGTGACGTCAAACACTGATTTTGGATGAGAACACGTGGCTCACAGTCTCTGCTCTAATTCATCTCAAAGGTATAGTGTTGGGTTGAATTCAGGACTCTGTGCTGGCCAGTCAAGTTCTTCCACACCACTCGCTCATCCATGTGTTTCTGGGCCTTGCTTCGTGCACTGGTGTGCAGCCATGTTTTACCAGGAATGGGGCATTCCCAAACTGTTCCTACTGGCATCCTATCACAGTACCACCACTGAGCTCCTGAGCGTGAGCCATACTTTAAGAAATGTTTGTAGTAGCAGTCTCCATGCCTAGGTGCTTGATTTTATGCACTTGGAAGCGATTGAAACACCTGAATTCAATGATTTGGATGGGTGAGTGAAAACCTTTGGCAATATAGTGTAATCTCTGGTTAATCAAAGTCCTATAACCCTAAAAAACAGTCAAAGCATTATTTTCTCACTGCCACTTGAATCCGGAAATAAATTTGCATAACAGAGTTTTGGTGGATGATGGTTTAAGGGGCTCGTCTGTGCAGCTCACATGCAGAGTTTAAGTGATTTAGGTTATATCGGTGTTCAGTGGTACTGTGGAAAGCTGCTTTATTACAGTCAAAGCTGCAGCGTCAACTCCAGTGACAACGTCTAAAAAAATAAAGATCACAAGTCATGGCCAGCGTTGTGGAAAAGTATTGGATTCATCAGCTACTTTTTAAGGAAGCTTGGAGCTGATTAGTAAACTGTTAGCTCTGTGCTATTTGTCATCTAAGTTCACTTGTTTATAGAAACTAATCTTTTTAGTAAGTTGGTCACATTTGGACACTACATGGTGAGGATGTGCGTGGATTTCTTCCTGTTTTAGGCTATTGAAGGAAAACATAGCTCATTAGCAGGGCACATAACAGCTCCATTCACTGCTTTCTAAAGGTTGTGTGTGTGTTATTCCTCTCAGCCATACCACAGCCATGATTGGTAATATCTTCCAGTCTATTAGCTTGTTTCTTACTTTAATCCAGACAATCAACAGTAATTTGAATGATTTCATTCAGAGGATAAACCAAAATGACTCTTGAGATCTTCTTAGTTTTCCTTTAGTGAGATCAGAAAGCTCCTGATTTGCACCCTGACTGTATGTAGTTGGTTCTTTCTGGATACTCATGACATATATGTTACAGGCTCTACTTCCAAAAGAAACTGAGATCCTGCAACATGCTGCGAAATTTTTAGATTTTCTATCACTTAGTTGTGACGAGCCCAGTGAAATTAGCAGTTTTTGGCTACAAACTGGACACTTCTGAAGCGGTGGCGGAGAGGAGGTCACTGATGAGACTGTTGGCAATGGTGTCGCCCTCTAACACAATACATCTGTCTGGCAGAGAGGCCAGATCTGTCAGATATTATTGTTATCATTAATCATTTTATCACCATTGCAGCAGATGTTAACAAATGAATTTCTCAAATCTGGAGTAAATACAGTTTTTCTTATTATATTATGGGTTAATCTGTGATTCTGAAGTGGCCGTGGATGTGAGATAGATCAACTGGATAGAAAAAAGCGCCCTGTGTGGTTAAGTGTGGCTAGTAGTCTGAAGTCCTTCGAGTGGTCAGTAAGACTAAAAAAAAATGTAAATCCATCCAGTCGATATGATCTGAGGTAAAGTGTCTCAAAAACAGCCGGAGAGATTGGCGTAAAGTTTAAGTGAAAAAAAAAATGCATGTGACAAACTACTGAACAACAGCTGGAAATTTAATCAGGGTTGATTAAAGTTTGGAGGGAATTCAGTCCAGATGTGTTGATTTAATGACTCAAATGTCTGACATATGTTTGTTTGCAGCTGGTTTAATTAGAACGTGTTATTCAAAGACTAAACAGCTGAGAGGGCACACTGTACACCCGTCCCTTTGACCTCGTCCTCATTGCAGTTTTGGTATGATATGCTGATGAGGGAAGCCATAGTGAAGCACTCTTTGCTGTATTAAGCTGTTATTTAAGAGAGCTCCCACTGATCAGAGGCTTTGTCTTTACTCGTCATGTCTTTGTCTTTTACTCATGTCCTCCTAATAAGTTATCAACTTTGCTGAGTCCTCACCTGACACTATCACAAGTTTAAAATGTTTTTGAGTTTTTACAGTACTTCAGTAGAGTTAAACTCACGTTGGAAACGATTGAGCACAGCAGCAGAATAAATTGAAAGTTTGGCATCTGGGCACTGAAATGTTGGAGGTGATGGAGGAGCTTAAAGAGCAGGCAGTGAACTGGGGCAGCAGGGGCACTGACATGTCAGAGGGGAAGATGGGAAATTTCAGCCTGTTCTGTGTGGCTCATTAACTCATCGAGTGTCGTTTGGCATCTGTGACCTGAATCTGCAGGCTACGGCATAACTGAGAGGGCCACTACTATAAATTGGTCATTTTACCCCGCAGTGTTACTTTTGTTTACCTCAAACTGTGATCTTTTTGTAAATCTAACCAAGTTTTTCTTTTTTTTTTTGGTCCAGTAAGAAAAATAAAAGTAAAAAAGAAAGAAACAAGAAAAATGCAGGTGAACCCACAGGGTCCTGCCTGAGAAATTTACAGCTCATAACTCCTAAGATGGACTTTGTGGGTCCAAAAGCTGGAGCGTTATCTCTACGCAGCCAGTCTTGGCTGGTGTATTAAAGGACAGCTTGTTCGTAAAAGGAAGATCCGATCCTATCTGAAAAACTGGTACAAGATGAGAACATGTTGGAAACTTAGCAGTTTAAACAGACAATTTGGGAAATGTGTGCCTGATGACCTTTTTTTTTAGTTGACAAGACCGGACGATGGCGAGCTCTCTGAGTCAAAGACTTTCCCTGTCTTAGAGTTTGGAAGGGTCACCATAAAAATATTTGAAGGCAATAGTTAACTAAAGCTGTAAATATCTGTCTTCTACACTCTTCCACTTTTCTGCTAAATATGATAAATAACAATTAATTTAGTCTTTCAAGGTATCCCGAGTTAGAAAGAGGGAGTGAGTGAAGGAGGAACTCGTTTTGAGAAAGGCGTAAAGCTCTCTGATGCTCCCGCAGCTGTTTAAGAGTGGAGCGGTACTACAGTGTACCGCCTATGTTTTGGTGTGTGAGTGTGTGTGTAACTGGAAGGTTGTATGAATGAGGTTACTCAGTCAGAAAAAGGAGTTAGTCAAAGAGAGCAAAGAGGAACAAAAAGAGAAGAAGTCATTCAGCTGTCCTGTGTGAAAGACGCAGCAGCAGAGGAGGAGGAGGAGGAAGGCGAGCATCTGAGTTAACAGTAAAAGCGATGAGACTGAAAGGATCCATTATTGCTGCTAGGGCATACAAACGCAAAGGAGGGGGTCTGCCATTATTAAAGGGGGAGTGGGGGGGGCATGGAGAATACAGATGATGTCAAGATAAGAAATAGATTGAGCAGAGAGTGAAGGGTGAGAAAGGGAGGAAGAGCTCCGAGTTGTGGAAATCTTTTCTCTCACAAGTAAGAATCTGATTACTGTATTCTTAATGCGGCAGATCTAATTTCTCTCAGTAGCTCACAAGGATATTAATAATCCTCCATGCATGCGCGTGGGAGTGTTAGATACTGGCTGATGCTGCGATATGAACCCTCCATTAAATTTTAAAAATTACACACATACCTACAAACTACATGAGCACATAGACAGGAATGGGCTTTATTGTGTGTAAGAAGATTGTCCTGGAGGCAGGGCTCGGTCTAGACGCTGCCTCGCTCTGCTGGAGCTCACTCCTCTGTGAAGCGAACAGCGTATTAACACTTTTTGGGCGAAAGATCGGCGGCGGCTTGGATTTGGGCGTGCTTGCTAATTGTTTAGGCTTCTAGTCACCAAAGTATTTCTTTCTATTTCCCTGCAGAAGGCGTCTCATTGCTGCAGGGAACATTAAAGTCAATTTAAGCAACAGTGATTTATGGCTTTGGATTGAAAGTGTCGTATCGCCGCGCGATTAATCCGGCCCCGCCAGACATTACATTTCGCGTTTCTGCGGGGAATGAGATCTCCCTGTGGTATTCATAAGGCGCTTTATCAGACTGTGTTATACGATTATTTTTCTTCCCTACAGTTCTGGTCACATTTTGTCACTTCTAGTGCTAAAAAAACACACATATGTTGCGCTTTGTTCCACTGGGTAAAAAATCAGCCTCTTTTACTCTTGAAATGTGAAAGATTTTACTATTTATTTGGCACCAATCAAACAGCAGCAGCTAAAAAGGCAAACAAGGGTCTCTTAGTGTGTGCTGTCTATAAGTTTGTACAGTTTCTGTACACAGTGGCTGCACATGAGCATAACTGGTCCACATATGGTTAACCCGTTAAAGCCTGAATCATGAAATAAATGCCAGAAACTACATTTTTTTGAAAATGACAAATTAAAAAATATTAATTAAACATTAATTTGCACATATGAGTTTCAATTTGTAGCATTTTTTTATGTATTGCTTAAAAATTTATTGTGCAATTTATTACAGTTTTTCAAGGGGAAAAAATCACACTGATGATGTAGAAGTCTCAAAAAGTCCCCAAACCTCATGCATTAAATATGATATAAGCGTCAGGGGATTAAGGCAATAAGTCTGTGTTATCTTACTTTACAAGTCTCTGTGCATTATGTTTATGTGGTTGGGGGGGGTTTCCAAGTTATTTTGTATACATAAAAATCCCTTAATACTGTTTTATTTTCATTTTAAAGCAAAAAGACTTGAGGCAGAGTCTCTGTAATGCGCTCACACACAGATACACTGTACTCCTCAGGTCAGAGTGCATGCTGGGAGTATGGATTAACCTGTCACGCACAACCACACGTCAGCAGTATCTTCCTTGGCCACGGGCAACGAATGCTGAGAATAGGTGACTGCCACACAAAGGACACGCTTTCCAGATGTGCGCGCAAGCACTCATCAATGCAAAGCAGACTGATGCGCCTACGTGTGTGTTGTCACGCTTTATGAGCACACTCTCAGAGGAACTCATTACGCACGCCTGACTGTTCGTTTTGCCGCCCGCCAGCATGTCTCCATGTTGTTTGTACGCAAGCGTGCGAGTACGCGTCCCTTTTCTTGCACACTTATGCAGCGCTTTAATGCGCACGTGCCATCCATCAGCGTACAGCTGCTGCTCCGACCGCCCTCTCTCTCGATCTCTCTCTGATTTGATTCTCGGGGTCAAAGGTCACCCGTGTGGGCTTCACGACCGAACGCCAAATGTTAATCTAACCCAGAGGTGGGCGATTAATTTTCCCGAGGGGCCACATGAGAATCTGGGACTGTTGAACTCAATAAGCTGAACTCAGTTCTGCTCAATATTAATTTTTATCTCTTTTTAACGTTACTGGAGCTCAAACCTATTACATCTACATTTATTGTTCCTTTATAAATCGCGACCCTTAAACTGCAGACTCAGTCGTAATCTTCATGCACGTAGTCTCTCGCCTATTGATAACACGCTCCTCTGTAATGAGCGAGTCAAGACGGCGAGAAAATACACAATGCGAAAACTAATGAAGCCGCTGACACGCCATCTAGTCTCTCTGACGAGCACCTTTGTTCGCCATTGATTTAAGCAGAATGTAAAACAAAGGCCGGAGGTAGCGAGACTGCAATCTATTATTAATGATGGGATCGACTTCCTCAAAACACTGAACCGACAAGTGGCAGATGCTCACATGTTTTCAGCGAGCAGGAAAAATTAAAAGACGAGCGTGTATTCTCCAGGTGACATGCGTCCAGCAGAGCCTTTAAAGGAATCGTGCTTATGATGGTACTTAAAACTGAAGCATGTCCTAGTACTTAATCAGATATATATTATATTTTTTAAGTAATGTGTTATTTATGTGGGCACAAACCCTCAAACTGGTAAAGGAAGGTGTAAGTTTAAGGACATCTAGCTCCAACATTAAAAGTACCAGCAAGGCTTTGAGGTGGTTTCTAAGATGTGCTGAATATTTTGAACCTGGGACCAAATAAGTGGATAAAAGCAGTCTGAGCCCCACTCAGCTGATTATGAAATCAGAGCAGCACCATCTCTGAGGGCAAAGACTTTTCATGTCTGCTGCTTCTTCTGGAGCACAGACTGGGAGTGTTAGACAAAACAGCGTGCCACCTGCACCACTGAAGGCCAAAGAGGTGTTTGCGTATTTTCAACAAGTCAAATAAGGACTTTTCTAAGCGACGTTTCCCCGGTGTTGACTCGAGACATGAAAAAGCATTCACTTGTGGCAGAGATAAAATGGAATACAAGGCTGTATTAGCTTTCTTTCTACTGTGGAAACTGTATTATTTTTTCTTTGTTTAAGTGGAGAAAAGCCTTATAACCATGAACCACTTCTGAACAAGTTTGGGAATATATGTTTTTCCCTAGTGACCGGTGATTGCCAGCTGGTTGCCAGGCAGTCTCCAGACCTGTGTGCATCGTGTTGTTGTGAAGATTTTCTAAATAAATAAAATCTAATTGAAGTTAATGATAATGTAGATACGTTATCAGGGAAATAGTGCACCATACTGAAAACAAAACTTATCAGATATCCAAATAATGATTAAAAATGTAACATAAGATATCATTTTGATTGTAAAACTGTGAAAATCTTCACGTTTTGGTACTTGTTCTTGAACTATGGAAGCAGTTTGTGATTAATAGTAAGAATTGTAATAGCCTGATGATAAACTGTTTACTGTAGCCAGTAAAGAGTGTTTTTCATTTCCCTTCATGACCAGCGACATTTCTTTGTGTCTGCCAGAATTCTAGATAACCCAGCTGTTCCACCACACCTGCTCCTCTTCAGCACAGATGAAGTATATAGAAAAGGAAAAGGAGTGATACAGGTGTGAGGGTGAAAAAAAATCCCAGAAAGATTGAGGAATAGTCGAGGGAAGCATCCAAAGAAGCTCATTAATCTAAGATATCTCAGCTGATGTGCATGAAATTTCCCATAGAGGTTCCTTTGTGTATCGCAGTTTCATTATGGGCCACAACTGGACAGACAGACTTTCTGATGCGCTTCAGTTTAATGTAAAACACATGTCGCTCATACTCTTCTCAAGTGTGATACCAGTCAACAAAAACACTCCTGTCGTGGGTGCAGACTGTGCAGACTACAGTAACAACCAGCTCAGCCCAAATTTATTGGGAATTTTAAAGTGATAAGGAAGCTAAATTGAAATTTGTGAAGAGCTGCGTTTGGCCCAGAGGCCATGATTGTGACACATCTGGTCTATCTGCTGGCCAGCAAGCCCTAGATTTATCTTCCCTCCCCACACGCATAAAGTAAATGTTATATTTTACAACACCCCTCCCTCGGATGCCCCGTTTTCTCGCCTCTTTCCTTCACACATTCTCTCTCATACTCTGTCTCCCTCATTCTGTAGTTCAGTCCTAAAATAAGGACAGGTACCGGCAGAGGAAGCTGCGCCCTCACCTGCAACCGAATGAGCTCAAACCTCCCCCATCCCTCTTCCACACACATGCATAAATGTATAGACACACTCATACAGGGCTACAATGAGATGAGCAGGTATTTTAATGTCCGCTGCCTCATGGAGACCCTGCAGTGATCATGACGCCTCATTAAACAGCCGCTATTAATGAGTGGGTATCTCGCCTCACCAGGGAGTTTGGTTCAGTGTCTGCTCACACCCTCATTTCATTACACTTGTTTTTTAGGCTGTAAGCGGCTTTAGGATGACCTAAAGTGATACATCAAGTAACGACTAAAGAGGGGATAAATGATCCGACTGCTGCCGGGACTTTTTTAATTACTCAAAAAAAAAATCTTCTAGCATGCTTTGACTGCTTTGGAGATCTTTGGGTTTGAGCAGTAGAAAGGCTTAATAATGGCAGCTGTAAATTGCACATAAATGCACAAATAATAACTGTAATAAGCAATCAGTCACACAGCTGGGTTTTGATATCGCTTGGTAGCTTCATACTTAAGCTCTCCAACATGTAGCAAATAATAGTCTCAGCACTAAACTTCATTATATTATAGCCCAGCTGGGTTGTTATTACAAAAGTTTTAGCTGCTACTTTTTGTTAAGAAACAAAAAAGATTTTAAACTTTCCAAAATGAAATGTCTAGATGTGGTCAAAAAGAAAAGTTTGTCAAAAAATAAATAAAATTAGCTTTTATTTCTCCTGTATCTGTTAAATAGTTTCTGCAGCTGGTTAGTCTTTTGTATCTGAGCTCATGCTAGAAGTTTCTTCCTGTTAAAAGGGAGTTTTTGCTCCCCACTGTCGCCAAGAGCTTGCGCATGTGGGACTGTCAAATTGTTGTTTTTTTTCTCTCTAATATTACAGCTGAAAACTGGGAGGACCAAGATCTCTGTCTAAATAAATAAATAAATCTGGGTAAATTCCCAGATGATTAAACATGCAACTATTTTCCTGAAATGAGTAAAGAAAATCAACAGCCTATTTATGCAAGATAATTCATAATTTTATTGGGGGGGTTATATTGGCTGGGTCTGATTATTGGGGGGGTCATAACCCCCCTAACCCCCCTGGAAGTTACGCCCCTGACCTTGGGGCAGCTGTTTTTATTTTAGCTTATAAACATTATTGTGTGTTTCTATGCAAATCAGATAATTTTTCAAATAATCGGTGAATCAATTTAATTTAAGTGGCATTTTTGTACCAGATCTGTCCAGGGTGTTCCCCGCCTCGGCTGGGTTAGCCAGCCCACCACAACCCTGAATTGGATGGATTTAAATAAGCCTCCAATCTTTATTTAAGACACCCGTACATATTTAACCTCTCAACCATTGTTAGCTCAATTTACTTCACAACCTGTCTGCCTGCTCACACACACACACACACACACACACACAGTATTACAGGTCTGATAAAAGCAATGACCGCTGGCCTTAAGAGGCTGCAGAGTGAGTGATCACAGGAAGTGAGAGTATGAATTAGTGTAGTTGTGCCATGTGGAGAGGGATATGTGTCTTCAGTCAGCAATCACTTTTCTTTTATTACTCTGTGGTGATTTTGTGCTTATTTATTCCATTTATACTTTATTTCAGTGTCACAAAGAACTGAGACGGCATTTCTCTCCATGTCTTCCTGTGTTTGGCTCTATCTTTCTTCTAAAGGAGCACATCTCATACATCCCCATCATTCAAGGTGAAAAAGAAAACAAGCATTGTGAAATTCAATGTTGAGTTTCAAACTATTTGACCTCCCACATTCAGTAAACTGTCTCTCGAAACACAGAGAAGCCTCGAGCACCAGACACACACTCAACATTGTATCACTTCCTATTTGAAGTCCTCGAAGACACACACACACATTATTAAACAGAAAAGTCCTTATTTCATCTCTTGTAAACTCTTAAACGCTCCCTGTCAGACCCTCCCACACAGACACAGCTAACTCGTTAGCTACTTGGCTCATGTAGAGAGCTACAGTTCACAGAGTTGGTGTTTGTGTGGTCGTCAAGTAAACCTCAGAGATGAGCTCGTGTTATTTATCTTGTGATTTAACTGCAAACAAGCTAAAATATGTTCTTTTTTGTTTTTAGACACTTTGATTATCTTATTGAAACTTTCTTTGTAGGACCCAGTAGGTTGATTTGACAGTTTATTGTACAAGTCCTTCTGAAATTCAGGGACGATAGCAATATAGGTGTTCAATAAGAAATATAGTAATAATAACAATAACTAACCTGTTTTTTTTTTCATTATTCTCATTTTGTACCAGGGAAAAAAATAAATTATTAGCATTTAAAAAAAATATTTTTATCCCTTCATCACAGTTTTTTAAATATTTAAGCAGCAGCAAATGAAAATAAATATCATCCAAGTGCCATCAGAAAATGTCATTATGTGCTTATAGAGTCATAGCTGTCAACAAATCAACACCATGTTTGGCCAACGTTGCATTAAAGAGGGCTAATTACTATTATATGTACAGTGGGCTGTGTGCATGCTCATGTTTACTCTTAAACTCTGTTAAAGTAGCTTTGCATTATTCACAGTTTAATATAATCCTTATTTATCTTATACTTAACCTTGGTGCAGTCCCTCAGTGCACCCTCCCCCTTTAAGCCAACTTTCTTTTGATTGGCTGCCCCTCACAAACAGGTTTGAACAGCAAGTCGGTGGGACTTCTGTGCTCACAGCCAGAACTGTGACCCTGAGATGACCATATTAGGAATATCCCCTCTCTATGATGTCATAAGAAGCCAAAGAGTGCAAATAATGAAAACTATGCAGACTTCCTTAAATTAATACACATCCAGTTTTCATTAAGCAGTAAAGTGTGTGTTTGCATTAGAGCCCGTTCCTCTTAGAAAGAAGCTGAATTATGTGATCTGTTTTCAAGGCCTTTAAGTTCAACAAGTTCCCCGTTATTGGCCAAATGTTTCCTCCTCTATATAACCACGCACCCCTACGTGCTATGCCATTCTGTACACACTTTAAACAAAGCACCACAGTGACGTCAGCGGTGCCTCTCCATCAGGACCGCGTGCTGGTACCCAGGTGTTCATCCCCGTGGGCCCATTCAGAGTGCATGGATATAATCATTAGCATTGTCCAAGAGCAGTGGTGCCTGACCCCATCTAAACCATCACAGCCCTGCAGCAATAATGGGAATGCTAAATTGCATTTGTGTATGCACTGGATTACCAAGCCAAAGGGCACAAT
This sequence comes from Oreochromis aureus, assembly GCF_013358895.1. Lineage (NCBI taxonomy): Eukaryota > Metazoa > Chordata > Actinopteri > Cichliformes > Cichlidae > Oreochromis > Oreochromis aureus. The sequence goes on from NC_052944.1 coordinate 26,993,772, forward strand.
GTCAGAGAGAAGCAGACAATGGTGGGGGGGGCAAGTGATGAACACCTGCTTTTTATATTTGCCACGTGGTCTGGGTTAACAGGGAGTAAATGTGTCCAAGAAGTTAACAAGGCAGGGGAATGTGTGAAAAAAAGTGTGTCACAGGTGTACGTGGCTATCCGTCGCTGCTGCCCGGAGTTAAACTCCCGAGGAGAATGAATAGTCAGAGATGACACCAGAGGTGGATTGATTTTTCCAATTAGAAGCTTTAGTGGAGGAAATGAGCCTTGCCGACACCAAGTGTACTGCAGAAAGTGTATCAGCAGTCTCCTCTGCACGATCAATAGCCCTGTGATGCCACCCCCACCCACCCCACCCTTTACCCCCCGCCCCCTACCTCAGTGTCCAAGCGGAGCCCAGAGAGGAAGCGGAGTGGGGGAAGGAGTGGAGACAGAGATACGGGAGGAGGGGTGAGAAAGCAGGGAGACGACCTGCATATTTGATGATTTGCCTCTGCATCGCCTGAAGACTCTTAGACACAGCTGTGTTTAAAAAGAGCATTTTTGGTTTTTTTGTCTTGTTAAAAGTTACAGGCCCGAACTTTTCAGTGCGCCAATGCATTTTTTCACCCACTAACTGCATGCTGGTGATGGTGGAGCACTGGGAACTGACAAAACCACACACATTTTGTGTGTCTGTGTGTGTTTGTTTGTGAAAACAGTGATGTGTTCCCTGCCTCTTACCTGTGGGTTTCATGTAATATGCATCTATGTCAGCCATGTCCGTGTGCAGAGCACAGTCCAGATAGTTCTGGATAACTTTCCTGCTGTAGTAGTAGCGCGCACCCATGAGAATGAGGGGTGCACAGCAGGTCAGCGTGAGGGATTTGGTCATGTAAAAGCACATTACTATGGAGAAATGGAAGAAAAATAAACAAAACCTGTCAGAAGAGAAAATCACATGTTTGATTTTTGCCGGAAATCGACCCGTACACACACATACACAACAAGACATCTGTAAGCATCAATATCAGGAACAGCTGAATCAAATATTTGGATAACTTTTCACAGAAACCCGCGTTCATCAGACTGTGGAGTAAGGCACGTTAGTGCATTTTCTGGGGGACAAAAGTTAACAGGACGACAGTGTTTGTCCTGCCTGAGGAGAGCGTGTTAGTGCTGGATTCATCCAACCAGTGCAGTCCATGTTGGGAGTTATTTGTAAGATGTAACGCTGGGGGGCGCAAAGGGAGACAGAAGCAAGCAGGATGGATGCTGCGCGTAGCATGTTGCGTGCCATGCAGTAACCTAGTTGCTACTTTGTTCGCTCATCTGCACTCCAGGTGGAGCGAAACAGAAAGCGCTAAAATGCGTGGGGCAGTGAGCTTCTGCTCAGACTTGGTTTTTAGTATACAGGATCAAATTTGGTTGGAAGGATCGAGCACGAGCCAAATTATCCAAACAACAAAATTAATTGGGGGGAGGGGGGTATGTGAAGCAGATTTCGTGCGATTTTTTTTATTCTTTAATGTGCGTAACGGTACAGGTTGTGACCCAAGGCGCGTTTACCTAAACCGGCAACATCAACAAAAAGCCAAACGAGATGTGGCGCATTGACTGCTGTGTAGGGGCGGAGGTGGTGGTGGTGGCGGTGATGAGGAGGCGAGCGGGGGGGAGTGCGTGCGTGCGTGTTCATGTGTGTTTGTGTGTATTTGGCGGCGCGGCGGGGGAGTGCTTTTTGGGTACGTGCGCGCACCCTTTGGGCCAATCCTCAAATTCATTCAGTCATTCATTGAAGCACCGGCATGTCATCACATCGGTTAAACACATGCACCATGCCGCCTGCCATGCCTTTTGTTGGCGTGTAGGAGCAGCGTGCCCGGTGTGGCACAGTGTGAGGCTGCTGCTGCTGCTGCTGCAACAGTCTTTTTCTCAACTTAACTGCACATCGCCCACAGAGCCACGACAACAAAGAAACATCAGATTTCTGCATGATTTTGAAGGCAAGTTCCTCAAAGGAATCGCTTCAGGGCGCAGACCTAATAAAAAACGCGCAACAGCGACATTTACCTGCGCACATGAATCCATGTTAGAGGTTACATTTGAAGTTTTTGAGATGCGTATGACCAGGAAAAAAAAGTTGGTCTGAAACACACATAAGCTGCACGGCACACGGGAGTGTGAGGGTACTTACTTGTCAGAAGAACGTATAAAAACTGGGTCTTGGGCTGCTGCCAGAGCCCCCTAAAAGCTGTGTTGGGTATCCTCTCCATAATACCCTCGTAAAAGATGCGGCGTACCTCCTCTTGATCCCCGCGCTCAAACTCGCGGATAAAAACCACGTCTTTCCTCACATCCTTAGCCTCGGCGGGGTTCAGAGGCGCGCTGGACGGAGGAGAGCTCCACAGGATCGACTCTTTTTTGGTCCCATGTATAGCATCGTGTTCATCCGCAACAATTTTAGTCTCGCAAACCATTTTGGGAGACGAACAATGCATGCAACTGGCCGCAAGAAGAAGAAGAAAAAAAAGTGCAGTTCGGAGAGAGGGAGGGGGAAAAAGAGTAGGTAGTAATGAGAGTGGGGGAAAAATGGATGATTCGTGAGATTTTCTTAAAAAACAGCGAAACGATGGAGGGGGGGTAAGACGAAAGGGGGATGTTCTGCTGCAACCCTGAGCGTTTCCGAAGACCAAGACTTGCCGGTGTAAATCGAGCGGTATTTATAAGCGAGCAGGGCGGGTAGATTCGGGTTCACGGGGTTGGGGTGGTCCTCCGGCTGCACAGATTGGTAGAGGCAGTGCGCTGTTAGATACTGATGGACGAGGGAGGAGGGAGGCTCGCTCATTCCCTCCGCATCTGAGCAGGCTTATGTATGTGTGCCAGAGAAGTGTGTATTTTGAGAAAGTGGGCCCGCGAGGAGGAGGGGAGGGGGGGTGCGATGGCGAGATTGCGTAGAGAGGCTGCTTCTGAGCAGTTCTGTCTTCGTGCTGTCTTACAATGAGGAGGATCCCCGATTTGGTGATATACAGTGGCTGCGAGAGATGCAGCACAAAGGCGCAAGGTAAAGCGGGGGCGATGCGTCAAACAGGAGGAAATCCTAGCAGAGGGGAGAGTGCAGATCACAAGGAGAGATGGAGAAAATAAAACTCCTGTGGGATTTATGAAGTTAAAGGGTGACTGTAGTCGCAAGTAATAAATCTGTGGCAAAAAATGAAAGACTTTTAAGCCAATCGGCTGGCGCCACTGTTGCTGTTGCGCAGATAGGAGGCTGCTATGATAATAAAGGGATGGGGAAATGCCCTGATGTGATACGGAAGCATTAATATCCTCATAGATTCAACAATAAAGTGTGAAATCAGCTGCCGGTCAGCCTAACGCCCGGCGGCGGCTCTCAGTGGGCTGTGTGCAGCCTCCTCTGCCGGTTGACTGACAGCTCTGCTGCACTGCAGTGATTCCTCCACAGCTTCCCTCCGCTTTGTCACCCAGCTCCTGTCATACATCACCCCCAACATGGACATCGTGTCTCGGCTTACTGCGCATTTGTAACCTGCCATTAACCGATTTGCCGCCAAGTCGTCGCGCATCAAGCAACGGCGACAGCGCCGGCTTTACGCGCGTCCGTGGCAGCTGTGATGGTGAGGATGATGATGGTGATGCTTGGTCTGCTCCTTTGTTGTCCCCCCACAACACTCCCTGTGTGTGACTGCGATGGTTATTGTGCAGAATCAGCAAAAAGTTTTATTTAGGCGGTTTCTGAACAATGATTAGAGACTAAAAAGTGTCACCACCTATCAGAGGAGGCAAAAAAAAAAAAAACCCAGTGAGAACATATGATGATGTCATACACTCTAAAACTATAACATCCATTCCTTATATTAGTATAAACATTACTGAGCATCACCAAACTATGTCCTGGTTTCCTGCCGAGCCTTTCTCGCGCTATCATCAGTAAAAGTTGAAGCTCAGCGGACGTGGAAGATTTATTTTGGTTCGCAGCTCGCAGCTCTTTGTGGAGCCACAGTCGCATACTCAAAGCAAACTAGTTTGAACTGGATCGTCAGCGGCAACCTGCGATTGATAAAGCTGCATCCACCCCCACTCCCTCCTCTTTAAGGTGTCCCTCCTCCTCCTCCCACCCAGAGAGCAGCAGAGGAGGAGGAGGAGGAGGACAGGTGGATATCCTGCAGAGTCACAAAGTCTGCTCGGTCCGGACGTTTGCTCTGCAAACATGCGAGAGATGATTTTTCTTTGCACCAGCATCTCCTCTGCAGCGGCTCTCACTGTGCCGGGTGGAGGATGCTCTGGGCATGCGCATTGCTTCTCTCTCTTTTTTTTTCTGCTCGACTCCCCGGCAGTGCTGCCTTCAGGTACTGTAGGCAAAGGTAGAAGTTGTAAACACAACATATGCGACACCGTCACCGTTAAAGAACATAATAAAGATCCGTGTTTATGATCTTTATAAATCTTCTGTTTCATTTCATCCGCTCACTTTGGAGACTCGCTGCAATGTAGTTTGTCTGGCTTACTGCCTGCTTTCTATTTTTGTTTAAATATCTTCACATTAAAAATCAAGAAACACAAAAGTGCAGCAGTAAATGCTGTGTTTTGCATGCACATTAATAACTGCACTGTGCAGTCAGACCTGTAATGAGAGCAGCAGGTGTGTGCTCTGAGGGGGCTCTAATATTGCTCTCAAGACAAAGTTTTAATTGAATGTCCAAAGAAGACTTAAAGGATATTTATCATTTCAAACAGTCTTTCCATGAGGTCAGAAGTTTAACTGAGACATCGAGCTTTGATTGATGAGGTGCAGGTTCTTTTATGAAACATTTCCAAAACGCTACATCAAACAAAAAGAAATCATCCATCCATTCTCTTCTGCTTATCCTTTCAGGGTCGTGCTAAAAAAAAAATAGCACATGATAAAATGTTCATTTTATTCTTAAATGTGCCAGTTAGAGTGACATGAACCTTGCTGGTTGCATTCGTGGTCCTCAGATGATGAACCCTGGCAGTTTTAGTGACCTCATCACATCTCCTGTGCCGTCCAACCAAAATGTCAAATTTGATGACCGTGCTAACAGCATAATGGATGTTCACAGGCAATAATCCAGTAATCAAAGTATGAATTCATATCAAAATTGAAGTTTTAAAATTGACATTTTTCTGTGTGATAATTAGCGCTGCTGCGTCACAGCAGCAAGGTTCCTGGTTCTGCCCGGTGTGTTCACCGTGAGGTTGTTTAGGTTCTCTCTGGTACTCCAGCTTCCTGGAGACCCAAAAGCAGACGTGTTGGGAAATTGGGAAAATTTTAAAAATGTACTGGTTAAACTTGTTTTTAGAATCCTTGTGAAGAAATTTATCCTAAATTTATAAACCACAATTTGTGACTTTCTGCTGATGTTCTCGGAACATTTTTAGAACTAATTTTATCCTGTTAGGTTACTGTTTATATTCCCCTAGAGTGTGTGGGTGATCTGTGGGTGGGGTGTGGGTGGTGTCTACAGGCAGTCACACTGCTGTTTGTTGAACTGTCAACATAACAGATCCAGACCCACAATAAAAATAGCAGCTAACAGTTGTTCATCTCAGTAAAGTTTTCACACTTATCTCACTCAGAATTAACGATTTGCACCAAACTTCACATACAATCTAATACAGTTTTTTCAGCCCTGCATTATTTGTCATGCACAATTTTTGAGTTGCAGCTATGCAGATTGTATTTTCCCTGGAGTCAGCTTCACAGATGAAGGCATCACGTATGTATCTGTCCTTGTAATGCGTGGAGGTGTCTGAAGCACTTATCCTTAATACTTTGTCTCCTTCCTTGTGCTTAGTGTTCATGTAAAATATATGAATACATTTGCCTCTGAAAAACTAGATTGTGGGTTCACCTGAGCAGTGTATTTGAATGGTTCAAATACTGAATACTGGAGGTTAAGTTAATAGCTCTGTTCTGTTCAGTCCCCGATCATCTTCCTCTGTCACACTAAACCTTTACGTCCTCCTCCACTACATCCATGACTCTCCTCTGAGGTCTTCCTCATTTCCTCCTGGCTGGCAGCCCCACCTTCAACATCCTTTGTCCAGTACATCCACCATCCCTCTCTCAGCCTTGCCGTTCAGCCTGTGCCGTCCCTCTGAGACACTCATTTCTGTCTCTCCCAACAAAAAGTTTAACATCTTCAACTAAACCAGCCTTCCTTTCACTCTTGCTGCGATCTTTCTGTCATAAATCACCCCTGAAGCTTCACCCCCTACCTGCACTCCTCTCTTTGCTGCCCATTGCTGTGCATGGTTGACTCCAGGTGTTTAGACTTTGAATGTTTTCATAGCAGATCATGTTTTTGAGCCATCGACCTCTAGGTTACGGGTGCAGCACACTTCCACTGCAAAACTCTGCCACACCCACTTCTACCAGCACACTAAAAGTACCAATTTTGCAACCAGGAAGAAAAACAAAGCCATCTTCAGTGAGGTTAAAAATGCAGCTTTAGCCATTTTTTATTGTTAACCTCACTTACTTATTCTAATTAGGTGATCCAGAAAATTCACGTTGCTAGACTTTTAGTCTAAACGTGTAAATCTTAGTAAAGTCAGCAACAAAAGTCCTCAAAAGCTGAGAAAATTCTAAATGTATTGAATTGTGTTGCAGAAATTTTCAGTTTTCTCTGCATTTCCAGCATTATTTAAAGCTTCACCTTCAGGTCAACACAAATGTCACTTTTAAAAGACATTTCTGTGTTTTGCAGCTTGTGCACTCTGCAACACAAAACAGCAACATGCTGACCGTGACCTTCAAATGTCATCACACAATTCAGTGTTTTCATCAAAGGAACAGCAAGGCTTTGCTTCAGGAACAGAGGCAACCTATGGATTATAATTCATCTGAGGTCGAGCGCCACAGAGAGCTGAAAGCCCGAAACGTGTCGAACGATGTCTCTGCACAGCGATGTGGCTTTGAGCTCTCTTCTTTACGCTGTTTGTGCCACGAGTGAGTCTGGGTGGACTTTCAGTGGTGCAGGTAAAATCTATCAAACGCTGCTGCTACAAAGTGCTGCGGCTTAGATGAAAAGTGAATTCAACTTTAACACTCGTGTTCTCCAGAACAAAGGCTTTGCTGTCAACGTTTAACACTTCGTACGGACTCTCAGACGTCAAACGTAGCTCGGTGTTCACTTGTAAACCATTTCCCAATCCCATATTTTAAACCACTCTTATAAATAATAATAATTAACATTCTTCTACCTTAAAGAAAAACTAAAGTCTGACCCCATTTTTAAGGAAATCCATCCACTTAATCAGGATATTAAACTTTAGCTTAAACTATTAGACTAAATTACTTCTCATTGGCTGAAAGTCCCCACACAGAGCCCCACATATTGTTCTAATAATCTTGCATGTGACCTCTGAGTCTTTGTGCTTCCTTGCAGCTGAGGAAACCCCCTCCTCCTCCAAAGGTCGCACCATGCCGCTGCTCCTGCCGTGACCTCTGACTCCCCTTTCTTTTGGCTACTGGGTCAGACTGGCGGCACTCTTCTCACAAGTTTAAGGCTGATTTCCCACAGAGGCCACATCGACCATGAAACTGATAGACTTGTATGTTAAACTCTGAAATGTGAGTTTGTCAGTTTCATAAAGCCGTGCTTACACAGGCTGCTCTTTCACAGATCTTTTTAAAATGGTGTTTTTGAACCTGATTTGCTTTGAATGGATGTGAATGGATGCCTCAAGTTATTAGACAGAGAAATTAAGACATCACGAGAGGTAAAGCACTGTGAAACTCGGCACACGTGGGGGTGAAAGAGACGTTTTTTTAATTACCTCGATCAGAAAAAGCTGCTGAATGTGAAAGTAATGAAGATGGAGTGTTTATGGTAAGGTCCTATAAATGTCAGAGACATTAACAGGATATAGGAAAGCCCTGATTCCAAGGATATTTTCTTGATTTGATATACCTTTATTAGTCCCACAAGGGGAAATTTCTTATTAGTGAAACAAACAGTACTTTAAACTCAATACATTTACTCAAGTACTCTACTTAAGTGCAAATTTGAGTTCTTTTCTTCTTCTAACCCATTTTCACTCCTGCTCCACACACAGTTTTACTTACCATTTAAATAACTACGAGATTTCTGCACGAAAAGGTTAAAAATGTGACCTGGAGCACTTTACTGGTCAAACTGGTAATAATCTACAGACAAAATCATCAAAAAACCAGCCGCAGACACTTTTCTGCACTGATTATCTTACAACGTGGCACTAAATGAGGGAACCTCGCTGCCACACACTGGTTTAGTCTTGTGTTCTGTTTTGATTAATGCATGCTTTTGTTTGATGTGTATGTGAGATATTAACCACGCCCACGTGGGTGTGGAGAGTCTCCTCTTGGTCCGGCTGCCAGCTATTTGGAGTTGATTATTGGAGCGAGGGTAATTGGTGTGGGTTTGGAGGAAGACCAAGAAAGGAACTTTGAAGCGTCACTTGAGGAGTTTGTCCTACAGTCCTGTCGGAGAGGCTGTACCAAGAAGCAGGGCTTACTGAGCTTTGTTCAGCTTGAGCTTGAATGAATTTGGCTTTCTTATTTATTTTTTTTACCTGCTTCGCTTATGCAGAACCAATAATCTGCTTGGGAGCAGTTTAAGTTCAGACTTTTAGTTTAAAGTCATCTGGAGGAGCCACGTTTTTACCGATTCTTTTCTTTACAGCTGCTAGTGCAACATAAAGTCTGTGCTGAGGGGAATATGAGTTATATGTGGAAGCTGTTAATCGTTCTCTTTGACAAACATCTTACAGACATCGCTCTGAAAAAGAGAAAATATCCAGTGAGCAGCACTTCTGCCTTGTTGTTGTTAGAGGAGAATAAACAGACTGTTTTGAGCTGATAGGAAGTCAATAGTAACTCGACCACATTTTACAGCACACATATGCAGAAGAGCATCAACATGAACCAAAATCTCTGAGCAATGTTTCCAGCACCTTGTTGAATCTGTGCCATGAAGAATTAAAGCAGCTCAGAAGGAAAAAAAAAAAAAAAGATCCCACCTGGTACTAGCAAGGTGTACCTAATAAAATGACCAGTGAATGCAGTTTAACCTGATCTGGCTTGCACTTTTAGTAACGTGGGTTTTAGGGGACAGATGAATTTTTAACAAGCAAAATGGTGGAAAGTTTTAATCAAATATCATCCAATTAAACTGAGTTTGAGGATGTTGGAGGGAGACGTGTGTCAAGGACGATTTCTCCTTAAATTAAGAGGAAATAACCGGAGTGCAAAAAATTCAGATTTATTCTCCCGGGACCAAGTGTCGATATTATCCACCCTGCAAAGCAAATTATCTATCCATGCCGTACAGTATGTGCTTACAATATTGATGGAGGACAAGTTCAGTGCTCTAAACTTAGAGTGTAAAAAACTCTGTGTGTTTCAGGCGTCTGTGTGTGTGCTGAGCTCTTACCAGAGGCCTGTCTCCCTCTTGTGGTCGCGGGTCAAAGGCTGGAGCTATGAAGTTCTGTCGGGACAAACAAGGCATCAGATCGTGTAGGAAACACAACGTTTCATTGCCAAGGTGTCCTGAGAAAATCTCACACAGCTGCTCTGAATAATGACACTTTTAATTCGACCACACAGGTCAGTTAAAATGAATTCTTTTATTACAGCAGTCCAGAAACACAAAACACGTTAAATAAAACACATAAAACTGAACTGAAAACAAAATAAAGAGACTAAGCGAGTGAAAGCAAGTAAAAGAAAACACATGAACTACAAAAAACTTTGTTAAAAGCTGGATGTAGGAAAAAGTAACTTATATTTTATGTTTCTTTGTTACATGTCTTGCTGTAAAGTGAAGGCCGGCCTCACGCTTCTGTAACATTTCAGTTTCAGTCTTCAGAACAGATGCAAAAGCTGGTCTCACTGCTTTGTGTTTTTAACACATCACTAGCGGCAAAAGTGGCTTTAGAAACGGTGAACGCTGCATTAGCACTTGTGCTTTTCATTAGTCAGCAGAAGACTGTGGGCTGCATCTCATCCCACGTTGTTAACTTGGCACTAGCAAGCAGAAAAGGAGTTAAATTACTAAACACAAACAGCAGTTATTGAAAGGCACTGACGGATGGGTGTATTAAGTTCAGTTGTACTGTACAGTCAGGGCAAAGGCTTTGGCAGTCGCACACGTTTAGTTGTTCAAAGACTTATGAACAACGATGGAGCAGCCAGGCAGAAGGAGAAGACGCAGGCCTCAGAGAAGATTCATGGATGCAGTGAAGGAGGACATGCAGAGGGTTGGTGTGGCAGAGGAGGATGCTGATAGGGTGAGATGAGGACTGAAAACGTCTTCAAACACCGGTTTCTTCCAATGTTTCAGGAGCAACTTAGCAACAGTCTGGGCATTTTCAAGCATGATGGAGCACCATGTCACGATGCACAAACGGTAACTAAGAGGCCCGGACAGTATCAAATTAATATTTTGGATTCACAGACAGAAAAGTGTCCAGATCCTAATACGACTGAAAATCTGTGGCTCAAATTGTGATGAGCCTTAAGGACTGATAAGGCAGGAATGGATCACCATCAGTCACCCCGCCCCAAAACAATCAGCCCAACATGCTGACTTTAACTAACTGAATTACATGTAAATGTAACAAAAATGTATGGTGTAAAATGTCACATGTAACGGAATCTGGTCAAAAGAAATTTGCTTGATTGGCATGCATTTAGTTTATAACAAGCACATCTTCCTTTATGATGAATGATTATAATAAATAAACCTTTAATTTTATATATTTCACTTGCATTTTACTCAAAATACTGCTTCAAGCTGAATAAAGGTGAAGATTTTTTTTGGTCTTTAAAACTCGTGAAATGTTTAAAATGTTCTTTGCTTTAGAAAAATGTAGAAAACCCTCTGAATAAAAAATGAAAGACCAAATATGCGACGCTGCCAAAGCTTTATTGCCATGACTGTAGGGTTTAGTCTGACACAGTAGACTGTAAAAATGCTGTGTTTTCATCAGAGAGCTGTTGTTATGATCATTATTAAAGCAATTCTTAGTGCACCCGAGAGGCTCTAAAAATCACTAACACCTTCCAGGAATATAATTCAGACCGAAACAGCATCGCTGAGTTTTCCCTCTGGAGGTGGATTAACACCTTGGCGAGCGTGTCAGCAGAAAGTGAGCAGTGCATGCTTCACACTGACACGGTTTATCTCTGAGCTGGATTTCCATCAGATCTGAGGGCGTACCTACTCTAACTCATTAAATGTAGACGAGCCATGTAAAAGGAATTGGGCATGTTTTCACTTCAGTCTCTGAGCATCTGTTTGGTTTTTTGTTGACACTTGCACATTAAAACTGTACAGATTACGACAGCTGTATTACAGATTTTGTGGTAAGAAAAGATTCAGGAGTTTAAAGTGGAAGTCAAACTCTGAGTTGCTTTAATTTTTCCATCTTTGTGGCATGAACTGGATAACTGATACGATCGGAAACACTGAAAGTAATTCTGGGAAATAATGGGATCAGAATGGCAGCCTGATTCAACAGTGATTCTCCATGCGGGCTGATGCTGAGCGCTCCTGTAGTCCTGGTGCTCTGTGTAGCTCAAACAGACAGTAACAGTGGACTGAAAGTGTAAAGCTGTTTTTCTACAACCTTCTACATATCTGCACTTGACCCTCCACGCTGTGTTAAAGCACTCGGAGCATATTTTGTCACGTAACTTGCGAAACATGAGAAAACATTTCACTGGATCTGACATTTCGCTGTTGTAAGAAGAAATCTATTATCCAAATATACTTAGCAGAACCAAGAGTAAATATTTGTTAACAATATTTGTTTTGGATTATTTGTCTCGCCCCCAGGTCTCAGTGAAAGCAGAAGAGCTGCTGAAAAAGAAGAGTCGGGAAACTTCTCATAGAAAAAAGATATTTCCTGCCACATAAAGATCAGGTGTGGATTAAAAGTTACTACTCTTCATTCTGCACGTGTGTGTTACCTTAGAGTGACTGTGCATAAATAACATTCAAAGCTTTCAACAGTCTGTCATCTTATCAAGAGTCTGCAGATGTGATCAAGGTTCTGACTGCAGTCATCAAAACTAATCATGTTTAATCTGAAACATTTCAAACACAGATCTCTGGAGCGGTTTCAGTCAGTTTATCGGTTTATAACAGTGATCTTCTTGGTTCAAACCTGTGGGTTGGCGGGGCCTTTCTGTGTGGAGTTTGCATGTTTTCCATGTGCTTTCAGCTGACTGCTAAACCTGCTTCTCTTTGATCGATGAGCTGCCTGTCCATGTTGTACCCCACCCATCTCCCAGTGTCTTCTGGGATAAGGTCCTGGCCCCACATAGGCATGGGACATCTTTAGCCCTCCTCCCCATTACACACATTTAGAAAATGTCCCACATTTTGTTTGACTCTCTTATCTGCAGGACAGACTTGACTAAAGTCCAGCTTTTATTCACTTGATGTAAAAGAAAACCTGTCATCATGAATGACGTGTCACAAAGTCACAAGTTATGCAAATTTCACTGGAATATGATGTAAACACAAATACATACAAAATACAGCATTTGTAAGACACGTTTGTCCCACATAAGCATTCACTCTGTCCCATTTAGTGTGTTGGGATCTTTTCACTTTAACCCACACTGTCTGTTCTGATAGAGACAAAGTAAGCTTGACATTTAGCATCTATTTCTTTATTGTTTACTGCTTGCCTGATGAAGATTCTGGGTTTGGATCTGCTTCTCTCTGTGCGCCTCTGCGTCCTATCGAAAATGTAAACGTATCATAGATAGACTCGCCTGGACTCAGAGGTGAACTGGATAGATGTCATTAGTCAAAGGTCAAGGTAACGAGTGCTGGAGTAAAGGTTGTTACAGGCTAAAACTAAACAACATTTAAATTAAATATGTTCTATTAGTACCCAGTAAAAAAACATTCAAACATATTTCGCAAAAAACAGAAAAGTAAATGTTTATTTTTCCTCTCCGTGTGTTTACCTGGCCCTCTGGGCTCAGCAAAGGTAAGCTGAAAGTTGGAACACCTGCAACAGTGAGATCACATGACAGTAAAGGAAGATATCTTTAAAAAATCCTGAACTAGCAAGTAAACCAGAATCATACATTTGGTATTGTTGATGCTTACTTAGCCCGAGATTCAATGAAACTAAAGCTAAAATAAGATATTTTACAGAAATAAAAGAAAAACTAGACATAAGAAAAAGAAAACTGAAACACTACAGTGTGCTCACAACATTAACAGCAACATAAAACAATATTATTCAGGACTTTTTTTTTCTTGAAAGGTTAATCAGATTTATCAACACAACCAGTCTGAGGAGACATTAATGTAAGATGTTTATGTCCACGTATTACTGTACTCTTGCCTTAAGAAATATCCCTCCTTTACACGATGAATCAAAGTTATCATAAAGGTCATCACAGCCACAAAAAAACTCAAACTAAATTAAATGGAGAAAAAAAACACCAATGTGAAGCTAAAGCTCTGCTGCAGAGGGCTTCAGCCCACGTTCACCTCTGACTGTCCATCCGATCGGTGTTTGAAGTTTATTGATGATGTTACCGTGTTTCTCTGCACTGCATGTGAGCACGAGGTGCGGCAGATACCTCGGAGCACTCCTTGTGACCAAAAGAGGCGTAGAAACTTTTCATTGGACGAGCTTTTCGCTAAAGTAACAGGACAAACAAATGCACGCCTCAGAAGAGTATATAACTGAAGTCAGACAGTCAGAAAACATCTAACACCTTAACTTCTGCTTCTGCTTCTACTCAACGACTGACACACAGTAAAGGTGAGTGTCATTACTCCCACTAAATCAGGTGTTAAATATTTAAAGAGCATTTGGGTGCATTTTTGTAAAGTGTTTAAGTTTCTTGGTTTTGTTTTTAGAAAATGAAGGTCCAAGACTTGTTCATGGGTTTTGCTCTTGTTGCTGTGATCAGTGCAGCACCGATAGAGGACAAAGCTGTATATGATGAAGGTAAGGGATTGTTTAAAGGAGAAATTTACTGAGGTGCAGGTCTAAACTTACAGCTGTTTGAGTGCCTGTCGTTTACTAATGGATGTCATCACCCTCACACCTTCTGATTCAGCAGAGTACCACCCTGAAGACTTCGAGATAGATCCTACACAATATGAGGAACTCTTACAGAATCTGCAGAGTTATGAGAAAGCTCTGGAGAAAGGTTTTGGAGACGAGGAATTCCTGGGCATATCCTTTGACTACGGTGAGCTCCTGGGGACAGAGTTGGAGAACGAAACATTCCTGGCCGTAGGACTCGGGGTTGATGTGTCTGTTGGTGCACTTCTTGGAGATGAGGCGGCCCTGGGTGAAGGCTTTGCAGATGTGGAGTCCCTGGCCACAACCTTTGGATATGCAGAACTCCTAGACACAGAGTTGGGAAATGACACACTTCTAGTTGCAGGACTTGGGGTTGAGATGTCTGTTGGTGCCCTGGGCGAAGATTTTGGAGATGATGACATACTTCTGGCAGCAGCTCTTGGAGATGAGCCCCTCGGCGCAACCTACGGATATGAAGAGCTCCTGGGCACCGAGACTGGAAATGAGACACTCCTGGCTGCCGGGCTTGGGGTTGAGGTGTCTGTTGGTGCACTCCTTGGAGATGAGGCGGCCCTGGGCAACGAGGAACTCTTGAATGTCAGTGAAGAAGATGAGAAACTCATGGAGATTGCTTTGGAAAACCTCAATCTCGAAGATGTGCTGAAAGCAGCAGGTTCTGACGGTGAAATCAGACCTGATGCTGAATGAGCTGAGAAAAATGAATCCCTCGCTGCACACTGCCTGTATGTCTCAGTATACTTCTCACACTCTTCAAACTATTTGTTTCCATCATAAAGGGAAAAGATCACAAAGCAAAATAACAGAGAACGTAATCTACAGTTCACCAAGTGAGGAATGTGATATTCTGTCATGTTTTTGTGGCTTATATGTTAACATGTATGTTTATCTGCTCTTTCTCTGCAGCTCTGCAGGCTCGTGGCTTCATCATGGTCATGATGCATATAAGGCAAATGAAGTGCATTAACTGAGGCACCGTCTCAAACATAAGGGAAAGTAAAAATGTTTTGAAATGAAATAAAAATATTGGTCTTTCAAGATTAATATTCTCTTTATTTTTTATTCTTTGTGTGTCTGTGTGTGTATATGAATCGTATTATAATATATCTCAAAAGCCTGCAGAGATTTTGCAAACAATGTATTTTCTGTTGCTTAACTACATTTTCATTTATAAATGACTTGAATTTGATCATCAGAATCAGTTTTTTTACGTTTCCATAACAGCATAAACATGCAGGTAAAATGTTCTTCATTCCGCATTTAGAGCTTTCAAGTAACTATCGCCTGAACCACACAGTGAGCAAACAACTGTTGGGTGACTTTATTTAAGTAAAGTATTTAAATAAGACTAAGAAGTAAAATAAATGTAAATATTGTAAGGCAAGAAATTACTGGAAAACATTTTATGCATAGATTAATTTTTAGAGTTTGTTCTGTTTAGCTTTAATGTAATTTACAGACTTCAGATGCCTCCAAGTCCATCTGACATGGTTTGTTTTAAATGATATGTTCTTTTTTTCTTTTCTTTTTTTAATCAGGTTAATATGTTCAGGTTTAGTGAAAAGGGGTATTAGCCACTGAATGAAATATTTTCCAAAATGTAAATTATGTAATTCATTGTTTTTAACAAATTTGATTGTTTAGTTTTGATTGATTGTTTGATTGAAGTTGGGAAATGTTGTGTGTCACATGATCTCTTCTAACTGGTGGACAAAGTGGCTTTCACCAACAAAGCTGACAAAGGGAAACAGTATTTGGAGGATTTTGCAAAGAAAATGTTTTGGAAGATGTGTACTGTGGCATTTGCACAATCTAACGTCCCAGTGTTGGTGTTGTTCCTACATCATCGTAATAACATTGGTCCAGAATCAGTGACCCAACTATCCAATGATGTTCATTTATTCAGTTAGCATTAGCCAAGAAGCTATAACTAGCAAACCAACATAAGCAATTCAAATTTGGCAAACAGCAAACCTAACCTGAAAATATAGTCATTATAATGTATAAATTAATTAAAAACAAAAACAAAAAAACAATAGCTAACAAAGCTATGACACCACAGTGGGCACATTGAGGCACGGATATCGGTGCAAATTAGTGCACTGAAAAGTTATTTGTACTAGCTTTTCACTACTTTCTAAAAGTTTTTAAAGTCTTCTTTGTTTATATTGACTTTTAAAAACATTTAATGTTTAATAATATAGTGAAAATCTTCATCACCAAACCCGGATCCCTCGCAAACAAAACAGAGGAGCTACAATCAGAGATTTACTATATTCCCCGCAATTTCGTGGTACATGTACAATGACAATAAAGGGCTGTTCTATTCTTCTATTCTACTCTAAAATTTAGCCTTTCACTCACTGTCAGTATTTTCAGGTTTATGGAGTCATAAAATAACACAATATCCCCTCTGTAGAAACTTTTCACTCTAAGATGTCAAATCATTTAAACAAGAATTTTGAGCTACATGTTTTCAGGTTTTTAATTTGCCATCTTTTTGGGCTCTAGTCTGAATAAATATGACAAATTAGTACAACTTTCCTGAGATAATGTATTTGTGTATTTGACTTAAAAAATAATGATCTAAGTAATCATCTGGGAGAGCTTCATTGTCTGTCTATTACCTGTAGTATCATTAAGCAGAGCTGCACTTTGCTTCTTTCTTTGTCAGCCTGCCTATCTATCCTCAGTGTGGTCACTGAACTTTATAAAACACATAGTACATGACTGAATTATAAACCTCCATGCTTCACATTCATCCTGCCTGCTGGTATGCTAAATTCTGGTATGCTAAATAAGTCCCAGAGTCACGCAAGGTGAGGAAACTTTTGTGGCAAAGTCAAAGCAATGCCCAAGTATAAAAGAGGGATAAAAGCCAGAGAAAATCTAGAGGATTTTGCTTGCTTGCCCCCCGTCAAAGAATTTCAAACAGCTGGTTCAATGATTCAGTCAGCTTTTCCCGGAGCAGATAAAAGAGAGGTCTGTGGAGAGAACAAGCCAGCGAGTGAGTAAGAGTGAGAGCGAGAGGGGAAGAAAGTGGAGGCTGCTTAACAACAAGAAGTGAGAGTGATTCAGCGTATACTCAGCATCCCTGCATGCCTGAAGCTCAATCACTCAAACCAGCAAAAGCCTGACGGAGTGAAGCTGCCTCAGCAGGACGTTTCAGTTGCCTGTGATTGTGTGTGCTGTGGTGCAGTATGAGGGGATTTGCCTCCATTGTGCCCTGCAGTGCGCCGTGATGCCTCAGGCCTGCGAGTCCTGCCAGGTGACTGCGGGCACTCCGTGAGCCAACGTAGCTCCTCGGTTTTCCTCTTTTTGTATCTTTTTACAGATTTCAGCCCATCTCATTTATAGATGAGGGAACTACAGAGTGCTGCATCACTGCGACACAGCTGGCAGTCCTTCTTTACTTAGGGCTCCTCCTGCTGGTAGAGATGCGGCACCTACAACATCCCTGTTGCTGATAGATTAAAAAAAAATGTTAGTAATGTAGGAGGAGATGAAGTCAGCTAAAAAAGCAAGACCTTTGGCATCTTTGAGAGCTGCATATCAGGTCATTCCGTATTTAATCTTTTATCGATCTTCTGTTGAGGAAAAGATCATTTGACAAAGTCTAGACAACATCTAATACATTTTACAGGGATATGTGTGATCCCCAAGCTCAAGTCCTCTAGCAGAGGCCTGGGAGTTTGAGGGTTCTGCACAGTATCGTAGAGACTGCACTCCTCTTGACGGAGACCTCTGATGTTGTGCTGGGTCTGCTGGATCCACCCTTGTAGTTTTGAGTTACAGCTCCTTTAATGCTCCTTTGACCACTGGAACCACTTTGGACTGTAACTTCCACGTCTGCTCCAGTTCTCAGAAAGTTGATTCTGTTCATCTGGATGAAACATTTTCAGTAATAGAAATGTTTTGTCACTCAGCCAAATAAAATACTGAGGTGAGGGCCCAAAGACTGAAGTGACACGACATTTCAACTTCATCCAGATGAACAAAATAACCTTTCTGGGGCTTTTTTACTTGGATGATTGAGAATGCTTTGAGCTATCTGCCTCTGGTACGTCTCTGTTTTCTCACACACCTTCGTTCAGATCTTGCTGTCCCCTGGGTTTGCCACAACTATCACAACTGCTTCTGCTCCTTGTCAACCACCACTATGTCTGGTTGGTTGGCCAACAGCTACTTGTCTGTCTGGAAGTTGAAGTACCTGAAGACCTTAGCCGTGTTGATCTCAGCCAGGTAAATACGTGGCACAGATGTTCGGGTACACTATTGTAGCCACTTGGTTATGTCATCCAATAAACACTGCTGCTACTATATGCTGGACTGTCTCTATGGCATCTTTGCACAGTCTGTAACTTGGGTCGGCTGTGATAGCTGTGTGGTGGCCTCTGTGGATCTGGAGCCCTCTTGGGGCTTGTTTATGTACTGTCAGGGTCAAGCCACTGGTAGGGTTTCTTCAGTCTGTCACTTGTACATCACATGGCAAGGCTTGATCTTGCACAATACTTCTTCATCCTTACCATCATCCCTGTCTGCCATCAGCTGCCTGAAGCACTCTTGCAGCAGCTCGTCTCAGGGACACTCTTCCCGATGTATTCATGCTGGTCGTTACATCCTGGATCATGACTCTGGCACTCCACTTTTTTGTTGCTCACAGAGCTGCAGGGTCCTGGATTTGGATGAAAGCCTCCATGCACTGAAAGGAATTTTCACATCTGTATATCTCCTCCTTTGGTTAGCTTATTATGACATCTGTGTAGCTGATGACTGCTGGACATGTGGGCTGATGGCTTGGGACCTAAAGGTACATTTTAGTGTCTTTTTTATCTTTGGTGATTTTGGGGGGGGATTCTTCCTCTGTGTTGAACTCTGTTGTCATTTGCTTTCCCATTCCAACCAAAATTTCAACCAAACAGCATTCTAGCTACCCATTGGGCCATTTGATGGAGAACACAGAGGTGATTCTCTACATCCACTGTGTTGGTTGATTTTCAAACCATCTCTCTCTTTGGATGGCCAATGTTAAGCAAAAGGGACAACAAAAGGTGGTATATGTCAAAGAAACAGGACCCAAGGTTTCCCAGCAGAACATTGTCCAAACACCCCGCAAGAGCTGCATTCACTGCACAGTTTGGTCAAATTCTTACACTTGCACATTTTTCCTTCTAACACCTCAACTTTGAGGAAATAATGTCTGCTTGTCACCAACAGGTGGTATGATGACGAGATGATGAATGTTATTAGCTGTCAGCAGTTATACTGTTAATGCCTGACTGGTGAGCTGCATGATCAAGTAGCAATGAAAATAACTGAATGGATGTAATTCATTAGAATACAAGCAGTAAAGGTCATTCATTGTTTTTATTTAAAGGTGCAACATTAAGACAGTGAATGGGGCTCCTTGTGACATAAATACGCTGTTTATTAACAAGCAACAGTAAGACAGTTATTATTTCTACTTCCATGTTCCCTGCTGCAGGTCTGTTCACCCCTCCCTCCCCTGCTAATGACTCCTCCGTTCCACATACCCGTCTACACGTACATAATCTATACATACAATCGATATTAACAACAGGTTAAATAAAAGTGCTAAAAATTCATGCTACAGTGCTGTGCTAAATCAAGACCTACGAGTCCCCTTTTGTAAAGAGGTAAAACTTCATTTCTTTACAAATGTTTCATTTGTAAACCTCCCAAACATTTCCTTTGAATCAGTCAATTACTGTCAGATTCCTAATAATAATTTAACTAACCGAAATCTAATGTTGAGCCGTTAAATGAACTCTGTGTGATGCTACAGTTCGATGTGTGTAAACCTTAACCTCGTACAAGACATTCAACAAGTTTACAGATACGTACCACATCCTATCCACATTATACAGTCGAAAAAGTACAAAAATGTTTACGCTTTATAGGAGACACATGAGAGCGGCTGTCAGTGAAAACAATCTAAGTTCACAGGCGTGTGACACACCATGTAAAACGTCAGTGGTACAAAAGTCATCCCAGATAAGGCAGAATGAAAGCATGCCCCGTGACTTCATATCAGAGCTTCACTGAACAGCGACATGAGAGAAAACAAAATAAAGTGCCTATTGTGTGAATATGCAAAGATGAGAGCTGCTGTACATGAGCAGAGGTTCTGGACAGAGTTGTTTTTGAAGTGTGTCGGGGCGTCGTTAGAGCGGGACGTGTCCTCGGGAGCTCAGCGCAGTGAGTTGGTGGGCATACAGTCGCACAGAGCCCTCCTCTCCGCCCTCAGCACCAGCGTCTCTGTCTGCAGCAGGAAGGAAACAAACAAACAAAAAAAACCACAACATTTTACTACATTAAATACCAATTTTCTGACCAGTTGCCCTCATCACCTGCAAAATGTTCTAAAAAGTGAAATATTAAAACGTTTGATTTAAAACATTTGATATGTTTCTATGTTCTACTGTGAATAATTGCACAGTATCCCTGATATTTTGATACAATTACAATTTTAAAAATATATTTTTACCATTTATCTGGATGCTATTCTAAGAGTTTAACCATAGATGCTGTCACATCATTTTTATTACATAACAGCTTATTCAAGCCTCGTAGATTTAAACAAATATAAGCCATAACATCACGAATGCAAATAAAACATAAAAATCGACATAAAAGAAAACTGAATAAAGAGGTTTAACCGAATTACAAAGAATTTCTAAGGTTTACAAAGTGCTTACTGTCCATGTCTTGCACATTGTTTTTTATTCTGCTAGTCTGTAACTCTGCAGTTCAGTAGCTTATTGGAGGCTGGAAGAAACAATAGCTTCAGGCAGTTTGTTTTGCACTTTGGCCCTCCTGAGTCTTCTTCCTGATGGCAGAGGTTTGCCTTCAGAGGAAAGATGTGCAGTGTGCTTTGTTGCTTGTTCTGTAACAGCATGCTCACACGGGCTCTGTAAGGGCCCGTACTCTTATTCCCATGACCTTCATGGTTGTTTTATGCAAGCCTGCTGTTAAGTTGCCAAACCATTGCAATTCCATATTTAATAAGGACGCTCTCTAGCATCAACAAGCTCTGAATCACTGCTGCAGGCTTATACACAGTTTATTGATGTGTATCTGCCAACAGCTAAATATTTATACGAGGATGGCTGACAGTTATTGAGTGGATTCTGATGAGCACTGGTTCGTGATCAATAACTATTTTCTCTGATTTAGTGATGCTTGGAATCAGATGATTAGTTTCACACCATTTTGATGAAGTTGTTCAATCTCATCATGGTACACAGAAGAATCTACGGGGTGTCAAACATAATCAGCCCGGCAAGGACTCCAATCCGAGGAGGAGAGCATAAGTTTTGGAACTTTCAATTATATTTTAATAGGTTTTGCAGCTTCTCCTGATACTACACCAAAGTAATTAAGTACTATAAAAAACTGAATGACAGAAAAGTTTTTCGTTTTGCGATCAACTCTACAGATTTCTGTTTTCTACAATGTGTCTACAATAAAAAACAAAATGCCATTTTCAGTGAAGTAACAGAAACTTTTGAGATACCTCACTCGGTTTTCAGAGAACTGGGGTTACATTAGTAACCGAACGTTTTTCTTTAATTTTACATTTATATCTTACAGTTTAAATCATCCTGACACATTTCTTTCATTACTACAGCAGCATTTCTTTATCATGTAGAAAACTAAGAAATACTGTTGAACTTGCCCTTTGTTATCCTTTTCTAAATGTGTGGTTAAACTTCTTTATACTGACAGTACGGGGAGTTTCATGGTCAGGAGTAATGTGTCAGCGTGTAGACAGATAATCCCTGTGAGCTAACAGTTCATGCTTCAGACTGCTCTAAACTTTCATCTTCATCCACATTTTTACTCTTGGCTCTGTATGATATCAAAAAAGGGATTACTCCTGATGTGGTCCTCTCAGGCACACAGCAGCCCCGCCCACCTGCTGTTTAAACTTTTTGTTTGCGATGGGCAGCCAATCAGATACAGAGCTACTCTAGTTCTAAGAACACAGCTGAAAATATCATAATGGATGCTGTTTAATCCACAGTCATATTAATATTAGTCATATTAGGATATGTTCTCCTACAGCAACATGTGCACAGTGTAAAGTCTCATGCCACTTTCTCTCCCTCCGTTTCCTCCAGCCTCTCTGTCCGCCTGTGTTTGACTACAGGAGCGGAGTGAGGTGCGTGGGATGTCGGGTCACCAGCTGCCGCTCAGCACTTCCTGCCATAAATAAATCGTACCAGCTCCAGCACGCTGCCTGATTGTAGACTGTTCACTAAGTTGAGCACAGCTCTGCACATCTTACACCTCCTCTCTGTCTCCAGCCTCTACCTTCCTCCACCTTCAACTCAGCTTTAGGCTCTCCTCCTAGACCTTTCCCTTCATTTCCATTTGGAACAATCCATTTACCCCCCCTTCCTGGCAATTGGCCATGCTGTTTGGGTCACAGTAGCTGGATCTAACTTATCTCCTTGTCTGTCAGAGTAATCGAGGGGTGCAGCGATTGTTCTCAGTTGCATTAACCTTCATTTCTTGGGTCAAACTATATAAACAGAGAATAAAAGTCATATCAGCTGATCCAAAAGCAGGTATGTGTGCCCTGAACTGAAATCAGCACTACAATTCATACGTAAGCTCGGGGTGCTTGGAGTTAAAGTGTAAAATGTACAAATTCCAAAAATATTTCACAACAATCAAAACTGTAGCGACAAAAAAAAATCCCTATTCTTTGCAGCACAGGAATTTATAGGCACAGGTATTATGACTGCTCTTTGGCACAGTGATGGGAGTGTGTGGGTGTCTGAGGTCGTTTGGAAAATGAAGCACAGCGATCTCTAAAAGCTGCGCTCCACAATTTTCATATCTAAAAACCAGGAAGTAAATGAAAAATGACTAACCCTGCGCTAAAATGCAGACGTAGACATTAACATATACTAAAGCATACCACATAATGTCACATTTAGTATATTACAATATGGAAACTGATAGAAGCAGTCGCCACCCCCCCAAAAAGGCTCATGAAGATCAGTTATTTTATGAAATACAACAGCTGGTGCATGAATCTCTGCAGTAGTCTCTAGAATGAAAAGGAAACTAGAAAGGAGAGCTTCCACTTACCCGGGCATCTAGGTTGAAAGCGGTCTTCTTTAGATCTTGCAGCGCCCTCTGCATAAACTCAAAGGCATGACAGTCCACACATGGGCGACCTGGAAACAGCAGAAATGAGTTCAGAAACAAAGACATGGGTTTAGATCAGCGGTGTGAGATACCAAGTTAGTACAGAGCCAGTATCACCGATACTTATAAATGCAGATTATGTAGGGGGGAGGAGCATGCCGTGATTTATGAGGTGAATGTATCACTCATACGATTAATGTGAATGCAATTCAATGACCTCTAAATGACTGTGAATTTTGCTTTTTTTCACAACAGAACACACACGCTCACGGATTTTCACATTTTGAGTCTGGATTTTTTTTGTAAATGTGCATGACTGAAAAGCATCGAATTAGACTCCAATTTAACGCTGATTTGGCGTCTTCTTGTGGCTGCAGACATAAACTATACAATGTATTGAGTAGAAGTAGAGAATCCTTGATCTGACCCAGAGTCATCATTTACATAAAGGCACCATAAACCATATTAATGAGACTGATTAGTCTCTAGCAGAAAGCCACTGAGTGCTGTGATTTGTCATCTTTGAATTGATAATTTATTTGAAGAAAATGTGTGATTTCTTTTAAACAAATATACAGAATTTAGCTTTGTGTAAGTGTTCATCTAGATGTTTTTCTCATCTAGCTTTTAATTTACAAATAACATAATCAAGCTTTTCTACCTGAGCATTCATGAAGTCACACAATAAATAAACTTATGGATATTTTCCTTCTAACCTGCTCGGTATGTGTGCCTTTAAGCAGCAGTGGAGGCCCAGTTTCATGATCCAAGCATACATTAATTAAGATGACCTACAATTCCCTCAACAGCACCCCTTTGAGACCTGCAGTCATTAGACTGTGGAAAGATCACCGTGGCGGACACATTCTCGCTAAACATCTCAAAACTTGCACTCAACAGGCGGAGGAAAAAAATTAATCTAATTTTTAAATCCACCTACTTTCGGCAGGGATGACAGTCCCCGTCTCATGATCCGCATCAGCTGCCCCGACACAGACGAGCTGCAGCGCCAGCAGCAGCACCACTGCCTGCACATACCCGCTGGATGTCATGGCGACGGTGCGATCACTTACTCACCTCTGATCTGGAGAGTACAATTAGGCAAAATGAATAAATTAAAGGGCAGAAAATGTCCTACACGGCCGTCAGCCAATCAAATGAGGGGGGAAAATGATGGGCTTTGTTCAGATAATGCTCCAGTTTCCAACCAGTAAATGTTTGTATGTGTTTAAAAGCTCAGCCCGCACAGAGTAATTACCGCTTATCTGACCACCTGCAAGGTAACCTACCGTCAATCGGCCGATGATGGTTTGCAGATCACCAGATGAGCGCAAGATGCCCACCGAGCACTGTTGTATGTAGATTAAATTAGTGCGCATGCGTGTTGGTTGGCTGAAATTTTCTTTAGGGGCCTCGAAAACGAGACTTCCGGTGACAGCACTTAAAGAAATAAAAGCCTTGATGGGCAGTTTACCCGTAGAGTTTATTGATGGATAGGTCATGCATTTATTATCAGGATAACAGAGAGAGAGAGAGAGCCAGAGCAATATTTACTTAAAAACGCAATGTAAAAAGCAGTATAGTTATTATTATTAAAGATACCTCATTTGATTACCTAAATTTTAGAGATCAATACTGCATTTTATCCCGTTAATTGAGTGCAGTATATACATACATGCACAGTTTCAGCTATAATTCCAATATTTAAAATTGTGTATTTCCATTGACCTATTTTTACATTAATATAAATCTAAACTGAAACAGTTAGTCAGACTGCAGCACACTGAATCTTCATGTTTTTGACACTTACATGTTTATAGTCTGGCATTAAATGAGGCGACTATACAGTGTAAAGATATAGATACATATCCAATTAATATCCCAGGTAATAAGTAAGAGCAAATAATGATTGACTATATAATTCTTGTACACAGCACGAATTAGTGAAGCAAGCTCATTTAAGATGTCTTTGTGGATCTAAAGAAAGTGTACAGGACATGAATGATGACAGAGTGGTGGGTGTGGAGTAGGAGTGACGGATGAGTTCAAGGTGGGAGTGGGATTACATGAGGGATGGACTCTGAGCCCCCTCTTGTTTGCAGTGGTGACTACCGGGCTGACAGATGAGGTCAGGCAGGAGTCTCTGTGGACTATGATGTTTGCAGATAACATTGTGATCCATGGAGAGAGTGTGGAGCAGGTGGAAGTATGCACAGGGGAGAAGAGGAATACATGTGTGTGAATGAGAGGGAAATATGTGGAGAGCTGAACATTTATAGAAATTGAAGGTGGATGAGTTTAAATACCTGGAGTCAACCACCTAAAGCTAAAGACAAGTGCACGAGAGGGGTGAAGAAGAGAATGCAGGCGTGATGGAGTGGGTGGAGACAAGTGAAAGGATAGCAGCAAGAGTGAATGAGAAAGTTTACAAGATGGTTGTGAGACCTGCTACGATGTGTGGTTTGAACAGTGGCACTGACAAAAAGATGGACTCATGATGAAATGAATCCATCAGAGGGATGGCTCAGGTTCAGCAGTTTGGAGACAAAGTTAGAGAAACAAGGTTGAGATGGTTTATACATGTGCAGAGGAGGCATAGTAGATATATTAGACAAAGGATGTTGAAGAGGAAAGCCCCAGAGAAGATTCATGGATGTAGTGAGGGAGGACTGGGGTGACAGGGGAAGATATCAGGGATACGGTGGCAGGTGAACTGCTGTGGCGACTCCTAAAGGTCGCAGCCCGAAGAAGACATATTTTAAGAGGACATAATAATAATAATAATATACTTTATTCATCCTATAGGTGGGAAAGTGAAGCACAACAAACTTATGACATCGATTAAATGGGTAGGATGTGCTGTGATTTAAAATAACAGACTGCTTAAATGCAGTAAAAACAGCATAGCAAATATCGGGGACCCGTGAGAAGTGTGGCTGCCAGTGTAGTGTAGAAATAACCTGTTACTATGACAATACAGATGTTTCTCTGCTCGGCAGATGTGTAGCACTGTATTACATGAGGTAACAAAGACTTCCCGCATCTGCCCTTGTTTACACCTTCCTTCTTAAAACTTTATTAACCACACAGTGTGTAACAGTTCCACACTTAAAGGTGGATTTCACCCGCTCTCCTCGCGGCTCTGCGGTGACAATTGCCCCCCCAACCCCGGGTTATGGGCGGGGTCCTGACTGCTGTTTTCTTAGGTAGCCTGTTAAAATGCCCGAACTCAAAACACTTCTTTTTCCAAGATGGCGTCGATGAAGGACAGCGACACCGGCCTGTGGCTTCACAACAAACTAGGATCCACGGACGAGCTCTGGACGCCTCCGAGCATCGCTTCGCTCCTCACCGTGTCGGTTATCGACAACATACGGCTGTGTTTTTCGAGCTTGTCGCCGCCGGTGAAGCTGAAACTCCTGCTCGGGATGCTGCACCTTCCGCGGAGGACCGTTGACGAGGTGGGTTAGCTCGCTGTTAGCCTGGAGGGTACGATAAGTTGTTACCTCGGTTTCACGGCTGAGAAACGAGCCGATAATTGCGCTAGATTTTAAAAAATACCGAGGTCACTGTGACGGTTTAGTGGCATTTTCAAAAGCCTAACAATGTTAATAAACCTTTCCAGCTAACATTATGCTACCATGTTTATCCGAAGGCTAACCGAAGAAGCGGCAAACTCGTTATTTCCTCTACATGCTCCCCATTTTTTTTCTTTTTTTTAAACCCAAGCTTCAATGCACGAAACACATTTACACTTTTACCCTCTAACGACAGGATGCTCCCGAGCTGACTTTACCCCTGCGCATATTTGTTTTTCCAGCGGTTATTTACCGGCTACAGCGGGCAACACTAGCCTAGCGGAGCTCGCACGGACATTGTGGTGGGATGGGCGGCTGAGAGCTGGCGTTAGGCTGAAGGGCGGTACTAGCTCCCGGACCCACTGATCACCTGTTCCTCCCGCAGGAAACGATACACAGCCGTCATCTGTGCGGCTTATATAGCCAGACTGTTCATTAACAAATGCAAAATTTTTAAGCTAATTATTAATGGGATTTCTTAAAACAAGCATTCAAGTGTGTTGTTTAAGTAAAATTGGCGGCTAAGCTCAGGAGTAATTTCCCGTATGCAAACAACGGAAGCTCTTGGCTGTTTTAATGCAAATATTTATTTTAATTAAGTGGTTTTGAAGAAGAGCAGCAAGTGTGAAAGGGAAGGTTTACTAGATGGTAGCGAGTCTTGCTATGATGAATGTTTTAGAAAGGTGGCTCTGACAAAAACACACAAGACCGAGCTGAAAATGTTAATATTTAGACAGAAATGTAAAGAAATCGATTGAGTTCAAGGCTGAGATGGTTTGGACATGTGCAGAGGAGGGAGAGTGGATCTATTGGACAAAGGATGTTGAAAATGGAGCTGCCAGACAAGAGGAAAAAGAAAACACCTCAGACGAGATTCATGGATGTAGTGAAGGAGGACATGTAGTAGGTGTGGAGGGAGAAAAAGGCGATACTTCATAGACACAGGGCCACCAAATATTAATATTTTGTAGTTAAATGCCTTCAGCTCTTTTTAACCACCATCCTGAGATAACGTTAGCTGAGCAAACTTCCATTAAATTGGTCCAACTGAAAAAACATCCAACACTGGATACATTCAGCCTGCATCCTGCGTCCTGTTTGAGAGCAAGCTAATGGCTCAGTCACAGGAGTAAAAATAGGAGAGCTACCTCCTTACAGCTTAAAAATAATTGATGTCTTCCTGGTGATTGCATGCAACAGATTATAACTTGTGGTTGCTCACAGCTTGAGGATCTTGCACTCATGACCACTTTTGATCACAAGGAGATTGCACAGGTCCCCTGATAGGAGGCCACCTTTCTGCAGACAGTCCCAATCTTGCTTGGACTGACTCCAGTCACTCTGACAGAGACTGATGAAGGTTTGCAAATAAGTGCTGCCTAGCTTATAAACACAGACAGATTGCCAACATGCTGCCATCAGTCTGAATGACTCTTTGTCAATGAGCGCAATGCTACTTGCTGCCAGCTGTTTGTAGGATACAACTGATAATGAAAGTTTAAATTTGAGGATAAAATTTGCAGTTAAAGAAATGTGCTAAATCACAATATATTTTGATGCAATACTCAACAAATTGAAAAATGTTAAAAATTATGATATTGCATCGTGGGGTGTTTGGTTATGCACAGGGTTGGTGTGACAGAAGAGGATGTTAGGGCTAGGGTACATGACAATGTGTCTCATGCTGGAAACAATATCTCTGTGGCTTTGGTTGCTATGGTCATAAAAGGGGAGAAACTCATGGCGTGGTTCTCATCCCCCCCTGACCTCGACCCTATTGAGAACCTTAGAGCATCCTAAAGGAAAAGATCTATGAACTCAAGTTCAATGGATGCAAGAACTGCGAAGGTTCTTTCAAAGAAGGGGTCCCATGTTAACATATAACTTGGCCTGTTAAGATGTTTTTGAGTGAAACAGCTTTTGATTTCAGTAAATATGACCTCAGAATGCTGCATATTGAGCAAATGACCAATTTTCATTTCTTTACAACCAATAAAAGGTTTTGAAACGGCATAATCATTTGGAACAGTGCATTTTGAGTTTATTTTTGCAAAAACATAGTTATCATTGTGAGGTTGCTCTAATGGGTGATGACTTGAATTATACTGACTGTCATTTGCATCGACTATGGAGGGAAGTCAGTGACAAATATCATTTGCAAAGTATTTTGGAACAGGGTTTATTTTGGCAACACTGAACCCATAAGTGCAGGGAGGTGGACAGAGTCTATAGCCTTAACTCTGTCATGTGGCTATTAACCGGACTGCATTTAATGGTTGGTTGAAGCTGGCGTCCTCCTCGTGTTACATGTTCAATCGCTTCTCTTTGATAAACATCACTGCACAAAATCAGGTTTCTTTGTATCCAGTAGTTAAAGTCTTGAAATTGCAGTTATGTAAATGTTGATTCATGCTGGATTTCCAGAGATGGAGGAGGTTTGAATTCAAAAGATGGAAAAATGGAAAATACTCTGGGATAATAACTAGTATTCAGAATACTTTTATATTATTTCAGTCACGCTCTGAGGGTTTGTTTAATCTGGACTTTTTTTGTCTGTAAAAGAGTGATGATTTATCATACAATTTGTAAAATGTCGAGGTGATGTGTGTCAGGTGTGAGCTAGAAGTGCCTAAAGTCATCAGGTTTGAGGAAACTATAAAAGAAATTGTCTTAAAAACTGTAATTTCCCCTTGTCTCTTTTTAATGTGTGTATTCAAAAGCTGAAATGCTGACATTAAAGATCTTATGAATGCAACTTCAATAAATGTAACAACAAGTTTGGATTGTTTAGCGTACAGCGGTAAGTGGCATACGCGCTTAAGACGGTTGTTTGGAAACATTACTGCACACTTAATAGTTTGGTTTGTGGTCTGTACCTTTTTTAAAGGAAAAGTGTGTGTCTGAAAAGTTAAAGTGATTACACACACTCGTATTCAAGCTGTCTGGGAGGATATGATGCAATGTGTTTCTTCATATAAGCAACCAGTGTTTTCTGAACCATGAGTGCAGACCAAAAAATTGATTCACAGACTCAGTTGTGTGCTGTTAACCTGTCATACTACAATTTTAATGTTAAAGTAACTGCACTGACTGTAGGTTTCACTAACACCACCTTTCTTGCCAGATGAAGGAGGCCCTGTCGGAGATAATCCAGCTGGCTACGGTGGACTCAGAGCCCTGGGTGCTGATGGTTGCAGACATCCTCAAGTCCTTCCCAGAGACCGGCTCTCTGAATCTGGACTTGGAGGAGCAGAATCCAAATGTGCAGGATATTCTTGGAGAGCTCAGGGAGAAAGGTAGTTTTATATTAATTTGCATCATTTCCCTCAGGTGAGCGCTGATGTCTTAAACATTTAAATAAATGTAAATGCATAGCTACAGTGTCTTTGCTTTAACTATATGCAGATCACTTGCAGAGCCATTCTGAGCCATGGAAACTACCCAGGAGGCTTCAGGTGTAGACAGATCTCATGTAGTACAGTGGTTTCCCCTCATGTTCATGTTGTTTTATCTGTAAACCGGAAGGCAAGATGACCACAAGCCAGACTCAAAAGGTTTAAAGTGGAAGTAATTCTGTTGCTGTATTTAGATTAGTGTTGATTGCAGAAACATAACTCCACACTTAAGCTTTTATTTAAATTATGTCATGTTTTGATATTTTACTTAAATATTTACTTGTATTTCATTTAGATTTAGTTCCTTGATTTTATACTAACTTTAAGTTTTTACTACTTGAGCTCTATTTAACTTATGCGAGCTGTCTTATATGTTGAATTAAATTTTTGGCAGCAGTAACAAAGGGATAAAGTATCCGTTAATGAAAAACACTCATCAGGTCAGTGAGCAGAGTCGTGTTTTATAATGCTGACCAGCCACAGACAGAGGAGCACAGTGGTCAGTGCTGTAGTTAACGTCCCCCCCCTTTCTCTTCCTTCTCAGTGAGCGAGTGCGAGGCGTCGGCCATGCTTCCTCTGGAGTGCCAGTACCTGAATAAAAGTGCATTGACTACTCTGGTGGGACCCCTCACACCTCCCGTCAAACATTTCCAGCTGAAGAGGAAGCCCAAGAGTGCAACCCTGAGAGCAGAGCTGCTGCAGAAATGTAAGTTCATTTAATAAGGCCAATACACACGACGTCCCACAGCTATGGGGGGAGAGACGGTGGGGTGGGGTAAAAGATGTGCATTTGTGTTCATTTTACTGTGCCTGACAGATTGTCAGTGTCTGGTGTTCTTCAAGAATTTATTGTCCAACTTAACATGTTTTAAATCCATTTGTTTTATAGCTACAGAGACAGCCCAGCAGCTGAAGAAGACAGCCGGAGTGCCTTTTCATGCCAAAGGGAGAGGATTGGTCAAAAAGATTGACACCACAAGTAAGTTAACAAGAAAAAAAAAAAGAGTCATACTAAAAAAAGATTTAAATTATTTCACTGCATCCACGTTTGCATTACAGCTCCTCTCAAGGGGATTCCCAAAGCCCCGTTCCGCAGCCCCACCACCCCCAGTATGTTCAGCCCTCCCAGTAACCGCACACCTATTGCTCCCGCACGGACACCCCTGCGTAAGGAGAGGGGGGTCAAGGTAAATCGTACCCAGTGTATCGTTTTTCTTACCGCTTTTGTTCTTTCATCTTTGTTCTTAGCTTTCATTGAGCTCCTGCAGGATTTGAGTGACAGAGGGTTTTTTTTCCTCCTATTATTCAGCTGTTAGATATTTCAGAGCTGGATATGGTTGGAGGTGGAAGAGAAGCTAAGAGGAGGCGAAAGACTTTGGGTAAGTAAATTTACAGCCTTAGTTAGATTCTCTTGAGCAATAAGGTGTGACTGTGTCGGTGCTTAACCTGTGCTTCTTTTTATGATATAGAATCAGAGGCTGGAGAGAAAGCAGCCAAAGAAGAAGCTGTGGTGGAAAACACCACACCCGACTACGCTGCTGGCCTCGTCTCCGCACAGGTATTTAACCCAATATATATCTACTGTTCTCTGTCACACCAGCCCCTGTTTGCCTCTCTGCCATCGTAGGTTCACTCCTTTGTGTCATTTCTCAGAAACTGGGGTCGCTGAACGAGAATCCTCTGCCGTCAACCAGCTACCTACCAGCCACACCCAGCATGGTTCCCTCCTCGTCTTACATTCCCAGCTCCGAGGCACAGCCAGGTTAGCCGCCTAGCTCCCAGGGCTCAGCGCTTTCTCACTCAAACAAGTAAAGTAAAATTCCCTGCTCATGTGTTTCCTCCATGTCCTCCTCCTCCAAAGCCAATGCTGGTGGTTCGGGACGGGACACGCTGCAGGCGGCCCGCCAGCCAGAGGAGTCGGCGACAGCAACCACAGGTGCCAACGCCACCTTACCGGGCCAGTACAAGCAGAGGCCGCCTATGTACAACGCGGGTACCACGGCAAACCCTGCAACTCCCACATCCCCCAGCACACCGGTATCCACCCCCGCCAGCAATGGACCACCAGCAGCTGCGACAGCCAGCCAGCCAGAGACCCCCACTCAGCCTCCCAGCACACCTCAGACCCCCACCCCGACAGCAGCCCCTACGCCACCACAGCCACAGCCCAAAAAGAACCTCTCACTTACGGTAAATAAACACCATTTCAAGACTTTAAAAGTCAGAGGATATTAAAACGCCAGCTAAATTATCTGCCCGCACTGTTTCCGACCCTCAGAGAGACCAGATGTACGCCGCCCAGGAGATGTTCAAGACCGCCAACAAGGTCACGAGGCCAGAGAAGGCCCTCATCCTGGGCTTCATGGCTGGATCCAGAGGTATGAGAGTTTTTAGCTGCTTGATGCAAATATAAAAAACAGCTTTTTCATAAATGCCCATTACTTCCTCACAGAGCCTGTATCCAAAAGTACAGATTATTTATCTAGTTTACCATTTTACCAGTTGTATTTCCTGTCAGACCCGTTTCGTTTGCTTCACCCCTTTTTTTTTTTTTTTTTTTTTTTTGGGGGGGGGGGGGGTTTGCAAATTAGCTTTAACACATAGTGACTTTGGTCACTAGCAGATTGCTGCAGATGCATGTTTGGATGGAAGATGCAAACTTGTCTGCAAACTCTCAAAGTGCAGTAAAACTCGGAGATTGTGCACCTTCTAAATAAAAGTTAAACATGTTTGTAGCAGTGAGGCACAACTTCTACTATGAATGTGTTTGAACAGTCTCAATTTCCAGTTTGCGTTGAATTCACCCAGCACCTGCCAGCAACATTTTTCCCAACGAATGAAGGTCGATAAGGTCACTGACTGGTCTCAAGGCCTGTGTAAATCTGAATTCCTTGTAGTCATCCATAGTTTCCCTACATTTGCTGCAGGTTTTCACAGAATATATTTCAGTTTAAATGCAGTTTTAACTACAGTAGATGTCCCTGATGATTTCTCAGCATTTATGCACATCTGGCAGGGCAAAAACTAACCAGCCTACACCCCACCCATTCCCTGCAGAGAACCCGTGCCCGGAGCAGGGGGACATCATCCAGATCAAGCTGAGCGAGCACACAGAGGTTTTGCCCAAAGCAGACGGCACCGGCAGCACCACCATGCTGGTGGACACAGTCTTCGAAATGAACTACTCCACAGGACAGTGGACCCGCCTCAAGAAATACAAACCCATCACCAACACCTCCTGAGGCGCTGCGCTCGCTCAGGAAACCCCACTTCAGACGTGTTTACGCACAGTTACAAAGTATTTGCATACACATTTGGGCCAAATCGAGCACGGGGAGGGTGAAAGATTGTCAAGGAGAGAAAGGTTCTCCCTTTTGCTGCACCTCCAAAATGTGGGACTCTTTGAAGACTTGTTTTTTTGGGGGGTTGTCTCCCTTACCCTTTTATTGTTTTTATGTCACTTCCGATTTCTGAATGATGCTGTTGACAGGAGAGAGATACGAGTTATTCTCACGGCAGGCACCTTTGAATATTTGTACTGAGGTACAAGCATGTCACGTGTTTAGAAAGACGACGAGCCGTCTGTATTTTTCTGTGCAAATGTGACGTTTGCAGCTTATTCTTCTACCTTTCAGAACCAAACCATGTTTTGTGATGAAACAGAAATTAACGAAGACGGTCATTGTAAAGATGAGAGGAAATAAAGAAAAAGAACTAGTTCTTAATGCTGTCCACTTCTGTTTTGGAGCCTTCTGGTAGATGTTTAATAATTTTATCCTTTTTTTTTTTTTTTTTCAAAAGAAGGGAAGAAAATAAAGTGATAGACTCCAGCAGGTGTCTCTCTTTCTTACTCACTTTGACCAGTGGGGGTTTATTTTGTGTTTAACTTATCTTACACTTTTAAACACATGCTTATTAAGATATCTCCAATGAGCCAGTGTGTCTCCAGTGTGGTTTTGTTTCAACATTTAGTCTGCGTCCTGCCCTGCTCATGAGTACCTTGATGTGGCTTCAGTCAAAAATACAGTTAATTTACCAACACATAGCAGAGATCTCCATTTGAAACAAGTATAGTCGTCTTTGTGTGTGGCATGAGCATTTCTCAAAGTCTTAGTACAGCATGAATTAGGCAGCATGTGTCCTTCCACCTCAAAACTCGATCATAACCTGGACCTAAAAACACCTGCCAACTAGTCCAAGCTTAAAAGTCATGCTGAGAGAGGAACCGACCGCGACTCTAAACTGCTTCAGAATAGTGTGAATGCACTTTTTTTTAATATGTGAGCACAGGTCACCACGTAGGGATCAATATCCCATAAGTGATCTAATACACCAAGAGCTCAACAAAGTTTCTGTAAATCTTGTTGCAGTGAAATGAAAATATAAAATCTGTTCACTTTCATTGTTTTTAATTAACCAACTTAATTCTTTACTGATTGTGATTCATGTCTGGAACTTAACAGTGATACTGTATTAAAAGGCAGATTGCTGTCCTGTCCTGAGCCTGATTTGGCTTCAGGTTTATTCCTGTTAAAGAGGTTTTTCCTCCCTGTTGCCAAGGAGAATTTCACTCAGAAAAATTGAAATCCTATTTTATGGGATTGTCTATGTCAGTCATGTTGTTTAGCCAATTGCTGATCATTGTGCTCTGAATACAGTTATCTGGGTGGATGAGCTATTT
Source organism: Oreochromis aureus (assembly GCF_013358895.1). Taxonomy (NCBI): domain Eukaryota; kingdom Metazoa; phylum Chordata; class Actinopteri; order Cichliformes; family Cichlidae; genus Oreochromis; species Oreochromis aureus. The sequence goes on from NC_052944.1 coordinate 27,028,696, forward strand.
AAAGAAAAAAAACAACCATCCATTTCAGCTAAAGTGTTGCCCATTGGTCCTTACACATTTGGTGTTCTGGCCTGTGTGTGCATAACAATCACCTTGAATTCTTCATTGGAATAAGTCAAGCAGGGTTTTTAAAAGAAAAACAGCTGTAGTAGGAAACAATACTTTTTTATTAATTAAAATGAGTTGCAACATAAAGCATGCGCCTCAGTCGCTGCACTGATCTGCAACATTCATATTATCATTAAATTAAGGCTGTTTTCCTCTACCGATGTCAGATAAGTATTCCTTTTTAATCTCTATTCCACTGGCGCCTGCCATTCTGTTCTTCTGGCTTATTGGACCATCTAATGTCATCTCTATAAAGCACTTTGGTTAACACTTTATTTCCAGTGTTTAATGCATGATCATGTCTAGCCCGTACCTGATTGTCAGCTCTGTCTGTTTGCCTCTGTAATTGCGGCACAAATCATTCTTTAATGTATTCAGGAGACTTCTGCTCAGGTTCACGCTGAGTGTTTGCAGAGGTCCAATCAGTCAGAGCAACAGTAACAACCTGGGTGGCTGCGATTGTGGACATAAACAATCAAACCTGTCATGTAAGTGACCTTTTGAAAGTCAAAACAGTAACAATGAGTCTGCACATACATGAGTGAAGCAGGTGGAAAAACAAGGGAAGTGCGAGGCCTGTCTCCACAAACACCCTGTCCTATGTCATACAGTGAATGCTCATAGAGAGCTGATAGCTTTTCAGTTTGTTAAAGCTCAGGTTCATGGCAGTCTGTGAAAAGAGTAGATGACAAAATCATGACTGAATTCTTATTAGTGCAAAAGTTAAATCTTTCCTACTACAACATCCAAAACGACGACTCTACCCCTCTCTGTGTACTACATCAGGCAGTACCGCTACCTCAGCCAAACCAGACCTGCTCTGCAGGCTTGGTGATGACTGCTAGTGTGCGAGCATGTGCTTTTAGTTTGCTCCGGGGTCCTTCCAGCCTCCGAACGTCTTCTCCAGGTGGAGGGCCACAGCGAGGGTCAGGTGGTCCTGCAGCTTCCCCGCAACGACCTGCACGCCCAGAGGCAGACCCTCTTCACCCACACCCAGAGGACACTGAGTCACCGGCAGCCCCAGCATGTTAATTATACCTGTGTATGGGGAAAAAAGAGCAAATAAGATAAGATAAGATAAGATAACTCTTTATTGTCATTGCACAGTCATACATAGTACACTAGTACAATGAAATTGGAAAACTGTCCTACGTCGGCAACAACCAACCATGTAACACAACACAACATGACACGATACGACACATCACAACGCAACACAAACAACACAACACAGTATAATAACTTAGTTAAAAAGAAGAAGAAGAAGAAGTGTATTTGTATTACTGTTATTATTGCACATTAATTATTATTGCACCTTGCTATAAATATAAATATTATTATTATTATTACTGTTTTTACCGTTGTTAACGGTAAGTCCAGGTAGGTAGCCAGTCAAGTTTAGCTATTTGCATTGACTAGGGCTATTGCCCTGTTGTAAAAGCTGTCCTTGAGTCTATTCGTTCGGGACCTCAGCAGCCTGAACCTCCTGCCAGACGGCAGCAGCTTAAACACCCGTGTCCTGGGTGTGTGCAGTCCCGTAGGATGCTGCGTGCCCTCTTGAGACAGCGAGTGCTGTACAGGTCCTTCAGGGAGGGAAGAGGATGTCCAATGATTTTTGGGCCATGTTGATGACCCTCTGGGTGCCTTTTTGTGTGTGCTGCGGTGCAGCTGGAGAACCACACACTGATGCAATATGTCAGCACACTTTCAATGGAGCAGCGGTAGAAGACGGTCAGCAGCTCCTTCTTCAGGTCCATTTTTCTGAGGATTCTCAGAAAGTGGAGACGCTGTTGGGCCTTCTTTAAAACCGCAGAGGTGTTAGAGCTCCATTGGAGGTCTGTGTCTATGTGCACACCCAGAAACTTGAAACTGGAGACCCTTTCCACACACTCCCGTTGATGCTGACAGGCTGCAGCTCAGACTTCCTCCTTCTGAAATCAACAACAAGTTCTTTTGTCTTGTTGGTATTGAGGTCCAGGTTGTTATCTACACACCAATCTGACAGCCTCTGAACTTCAGCTCTGTACGCCCGTCTCATCTCCCCAGAGATGAGCCCCACCACGGTGGTATCATCTGCAAACTTGATGACTGCGTTGTCTGGGTGGGTACTAACACAGTCATGTGTGTACAGAGTGTACAGTAGGGGACTCAGTACACAGCCTTGTGGGGAGCCGGTGTTAAGGCTGAGGGCTGAGGAAAGATGAGGCCCCACTCTAACTCTCTGTACACGGTCTGAGAGGAAGTCTCTGATCCAGCGGCAGGTGGTAGAAGGAAGTCCGATTTCCAGCAGTTTAACTATTAGTCTGTCCGGGAGTATCGTATTGAAAGCAGAGCTAAAGTCAACAAAGAGCAGCCTGGCATAACGGCCCTGCACTTCCAGGTGAGAGATGGTGGTGTGGAGCGTTGTAATAATGGCGTCTTCAGTTGATCTGTTAGCTCTGTATGCAAACTGGAGCGGGTCGAGTGTGGGTGGCAAGCAGGACATGATGTGACGTCGGACCAGTTTCTCAAAGCACTTCATTATAACAGGTGTTAGAGCAACTGGTCGGTAGTCGTTGAGGCTGCTAATGTTAGTACGCTTTGGCAGTGGGACAATTGTGGCTGACTTTAGGCACGGTGGGATGCAGGACTGGGACAGTGAAGTGTTGAAGATCTTAGTAAAGACCCCAGCCAGCCAAATGTCTTAATAAGTGGAATTAATCTTTTTAACAGCCATAATCCAGAAACAGCAACTTTGAAAATGACTGTCAGACATAAGATGAATCACAGACAGTGTCCAGGATGTAAAAAGGTTTTGAAGGCTCCCACTGTTCTTTTCAACTGAGCTTTAAAGGTTATTTTGCAAAGTGATGTGACTGAAAACACACAGCTGCTGCACATCCATGACGTGAATCTCCCGTTCCAAAAAAAACGCAAAGTTGCTCTACTGGTGAGTGGAGACCATGTGAGTACAGGGAACTCACTGTTATGGTCAAGAAACAAGTCTGAGGTGATTTGTGCTTTGTGACATGGTGTGAGATGGTGCACTGTGGTCATAAAGGGACATGATCAGCAACAATACTCAGGCAGGCTGTGGGGTTTAAAACCAGCTGATACTAAGGGGCCCAAAGTTATTCAAACTACTGCCAACCCATCAATTTGAAGCAGCATTCTCCTTTGACATCGAGGCATTCTCTCTTTTTCAGACGTTTCTTTGTAAATGACTGTGTGGGAAAGTCCCAGCAGATCAGCTGTTTCTGGATTTTAATGGCTGTGATATTAATCGTGATGCTGCTGTGCGGCTGTGGGCTGTTAAAATAAGATCAGGTGAGAAGTGGAACGTCACTGACCGGTGTATGAGAAGTCGAAGGGTCTTAGGAGTGGGTGGTGGTGTTTGGGGGCCACTCTGGGGTGAGAGGGGTAAAGGAAAACACCGTCAGCACCCAGCAGCTCGTCCACCTCCTTCTGCAGCTTCTCCTTTATCTGGATGATGGAGGACGACTTTTTGGACATGCGAGTCATCTCCACCAGGCCCACAACTGAAGACGTCAGTTCACAGAAACTTTAAATGCTGTTTATTCATTTATTACTTTATCATTTTTATAACAGTGTTTGTTTTTTTTAATTTAGAGCTACTATTGAACACTTTGGAAGTCTGTATTACTGCAGCCTTTACCGATAGCAGCGAGGGTGTGATCTGATTTTCCTATCATCCACTTCAGCAGCTCCCACAGAGGCCAAGCTGGTCGTCCTGGTTCTCCCATCAACTCAGCAAACGTCTGAGGAGGCTGGGAGAAAAAAAAAAAAAAAAAGAAACATTTCAGTTCTTTTAAAGGTCATAGAAAGGACACAGACTGTGTATTATCTCTCCATGTTCTTTATTGCTTCCTTTCAAGCATGCTTGCTATTTTCTGCTGACAGACTGTCCAAGTTGTCATCATTATCGTGCCAGTAACCTGCGCCTGTGTGGCATCACTACACCAGGCTCAGGTTTAAAGTTAGTAATGATTTATTAGTCACTGAGCACCTGAAAACAGCAGAAGCCCACAGGCCACGAAATGTTCCCGTCATGAAACCACTTCAGTCAAATATAACAAATATGGATGTCAGGAGTAGAGAGTAGAGCAGAGTGGCTGCGTCACTAATCTTTGAGTGCCAGCTCTAACATCTTTTTGGGCTCCCTGCACTGCAGTGATGCCACTTTACTGCCCACTTTGTAAAGACGATAACAACCGAACAGGTGGGTGTGAAATGATTCATGGGTCAAGGAAAGAAGAAAAAAAAATAAAAAATAAAAAAATAAAAATAAAAAAAATAAAAAAAAAAGTACAGCCACATGAATTTTGGTTTTTGGTTGCGAAGTTTACCTCACTGGGTCTTATGTGATTCAAAATACAGACAAGATACAAATCTGATCTGAGAAAAAGTGCAGAAACTTAATTTTTGGAAAAATGCAGAAACAACAAAGACTGGAAACCAGTGGTTCAATACTGAACTCCTATACTGGGCATTTTGATTTAGCTCTCTGTAACTTGGTACATTTAGATGCCTGAATGATATTGATTTGGTTTAAAGAATACCTAGTTTACCCATTTCCTTTTTTTTTTTTTTTTTTATAATTTTTTATTTTTCCATTGACATTCAGAAACAGACATTCACAGCATATACATCACATGAGGATACTTCTTGCATCTGTTGTCTGCCCTTATTGCCGAAATAGTATTTTAGTTTATATCCAGGTAATAAGAAGAAAAAAACTTACAGCCATAGCAACAGTTGAAACAAACAGGCAAAAAAAAAAACAAAAAAAACAACTATGTACTGATAGGGGGTGATCTGACTCTTGCATACTCTCAGACATCATAACTACTGGTTTGTGAAAATAAAATCTGGCCTATGAGGCGTGACATATTTGACCCAGTTTTCCCAATAGGATGTAAATTTATCCAATTTGTGATTAACAAAAGCTGTTATCTTTTCCATTTTATAGATGTCCATTGTAATGTCCATCCATATATTTATAGTTGGGCTCTCCGGTGATAACCATTTTCTGGTAATACCCTTTTTACAGGCCACCAGCAAAATATTTACTAAATGTTTATCACTTTTCGGCCATTCCTGAGGTACGTGTCCAAAAACATAGTCTTACTCTCAAGGGTATTTCACATTTGAAGATATACTGTAGAGCGTTGTATTTTCTCTCAATAGTCCCTCAAAACAGAGCAGTCCCAAAAATATGGTAGTGGTTTGCACTTTGATTTCCACAGTTTCTCCAGCAGACAGGGGGGTTATTATCATAGTGAGACTTCTGGGAGGGTGTTATAAAATACCTAATTAGACTCTTCCAGCCGAATTCCCTCCATTTTTGGGAGCTTGTACACATCCATTGATACCTCCATATCGCCGTCCATTCTTCCTCAGATATATTTATCCCTCCTTCCTTCTCCCATTTTATTTTAATATATGAAGTTGAATGTGATGTCAAGTCCAAAAGACCCTTATACAGACATGAAACAATTCTATCAATAGTTTCTGAATTATAGCTTTTTATAAACAAATCAATCAAACGTGTGCCTGTCTTTGTTGCATTTTTCGTCTTCGTATCATCAACATAATGCCGTAGCTGCAGATATCGATAGAAGTCTTGTTTTTCTAATAAATATGTCCTTTTAAGCGTTTCAAAACTGAGCAATTTTCCATCTTTCATTATACTACATAGGTCTGTTATACCCTTTGCTATCCAATCCTTGAATCTAGAATCCAATTTATTAGGTATGAACTCTGAGTCGTAAGCACACCATTTAAGAGCTATAATGTTGGCCTCTAGTTTATGTTCCTTTATAACAGTTTTCCATGTTTCAAGGGTCCGTTTCACCCATGGGTTATCAATGTTACTTAAGTAAGTTTGTAAATTATTATCAGCTAAAATTGCCTGAATGGGAATGGACAACATTTTTTCCTCAAGGTTTTTCCATTGGGCAGTGTATGACGGGTTACACCAGCATATCACTGCTCTCATCTGCACTGCAAAATAGTAATATCTGAAATAAGGCAAGCCCCATCCTCCCTTTTGCTTAGCCAGCTGTAATGTTTTGAGGCGAACCCTTGGTCTTTTACCTTGCCATATATACCTAGATAAGTTTACCCATTTCCAACCCATATTTTTGTTCTTGGACTCTACCAGAACCCTTTTATGCTACAGTACTTGGAGACCAGAGCAAAACCAAAATTACTGCCACCATGTCCACTGAAGTTGCAATGTTGCCTTTGAAATTGTTGCTTCAAAGACAGGGACCGGGTCTGCGATCACTCATCAGCTGCTGTCTTCAATTCAATCTGTGTAGCAATATGTCAACTAACTGTGATAAATCGGAAGGAATTGCAAATCTGTTGCTCTCTAAATACAATTCACACTAACTAGTTACAGAGTCCAGAAGCTCAGATCTGAAACAAATACCTCCACTGATATTTGACGTAGTTGCTACAGAACGGTGATTTAACTTCAATACAGCAACCTTGCTTTTATATAGGAATACAACTTAAAGACGAGGCTCAACCTCTGGATGACCAGATGGTCGCTGCAACTACATGCGATCAATCACTGAATGCTCTTATACGGTGCCTGAGAAGACCACATAAGGACATCCCCTCTCTCTTACATCACACAGAGCCAATAGTAGGAAAAGAAGAAACTCCATGGCCATGTTCAGTATGAGCATCCAGCACTGTGACAGTATAAGACATAAAATAAGGAAAAGTATAGTAGGTCCTCTTTAAGTCAAACTTTCTACAACTGGTGCATTAAAGTAGAAAGTAGCAGTAAACTGATTGTGACTAACTCACAGCCTGGTAACAGAAACTTCTCAGATTAGCTGATAAGAACTGCATGGATGTAACTGTGTGGGCACATAAATCTCTTCCCAAGCACATAACTCTGAGTTAGTAACAAAAACTGATCACATTGTAAAGCTTTACATTTTAATGAGGAGACCTGGTTTAATGCTAGGCGTCTGCAGGAAATCTAGATGCGGGTATTGTCCTCTGAAGTGGCAGAAACATTACTCTGTGTGTGTGCGCGTGTGTGTGTGTGCGTGCACAGGCAGCTAAACAGATTAGGGGACCATTTCTGGGCAGCAGACTACAATAGGTGCTGTGACTAAGACTCAGCCTGCTTTCTCTTTTAGTGAGACGTGCCTTATTAGCTGGAAAGTCCTGGCAACGGCCAGAAACCAATGCCTGTTTCTCTCCCTTGTCTTCATCATTCACCCGCTGACTCTGTCTGCTGTAAAGTTAATGTTCTGGACCTACTTTGCCCTCCTTGTCAGGAAGGACCATGTAGGTGTCCCAGATCTGGAAGCTGTAGTGGAGCTCAGGGAAATGCACTTCTTGGACTTTCACTCCGAGGTCTGCCTCCAGGCGCTCGGCTACCTGTGGAAGACCACACGAGGGTTTAAAGTGTGAAACGATTCCTCCTAAGTGTGTAAGAGTTCTGCGACGGACAGAAGAAACGCACCTTCCTCTGAATGTCTACGAGCTCTTTGCTGACGGGGGTTATGAGAGGAGAGCCGCCGTCATGAGGGATGGTGAAGAACCGCAGCTTCTTTAGGTCGACCTTTGTGTTTAAGGACAACCTGTGAGCACAAGTGGAAACAAGCAAGAGCACTGCTGAACCACTGTAGCTGTGTTGAGTCAGAATCGGTTAAAGTCCATGCAAACAATCCTGACCCTTGTAACCCCCAGAGACCCAGAGCCCAAGTCAAGTCTCCTTCCTGAAGAAAACCTTTTGTTTGTTTCAAAGGATGACTGAGTACTGTGCGTCTTTCAGCCCGATGGGCAAAATAAAAGCATTTACCCCATCACAGAACTCCAGCAAACAAGACTTTGTGCATTTTCAAACGTGCATTGATTATATCCATTTTGGCATTGCTCTGAGTCTTCTTCTCTGCCTTTGCTGGCACGTCCCTGCTTACCTTGGCACACTGCAGCCACCATTGATCAGTGGAATAACATGAAACCACTGGCAGGAATGCAGGGTTTTCCCTGGCTAACAATGAGCCTTCAGTGGTTCAAACACAACGGTGAAGAAAACGCATATGTTAGCTTTTTTGTGACAGAAATCTATACAATTCCTTGTAATTTTAGACCATTTGATAAACAAATGTGTCCATTATGCTGATGTAAATGAAACCTCAACATCAAGCGCTAACGTTATTATAGCCCTGGTAAAACCCTGTTTACAGGCTGCCCAAAATACCTCTCTGTAGTTAAATGCCTGGATTATGTCTGGCATCTCCTGCTTTTGGCTTCACAAAAACAAAGAAAACTTCAATATTCTTTAAATTAAATTAATAAAAATCATAACAGTGACATTAAGTTGCTTTATATTGTAGGGTAAAAAGTAAATGGGTTGGTTCTTACGTAGTGGGTTTCTAGTAGAGCACTCAAAGCGCTTTATACAAGATGCATTATTCACTCATTCACACGTAATCATATAAGCACTTTTTTAAGTGCTGTCTATTTCTAACATTCACACTCCAATGGATGCATCGGTGAGCAACTTAGGGTTCAGTATCTTTCCCAAGAATACTTTGCATGCAAACTAGAACAGCCAGGGTTCAAACCACCACCGTTCCACTTAGTGGATGACCTGCAGCCACTCCCTAAGCCTAAAATATTAGAAAGATATAAGAATAAAGAATTGACTATATTAGAAAGAAACCCTGACAATCACAAAACCCCATATGAGGAAGCAATCTGAGGCAGTGAGAAGAAAAAAAACTCCCTTTTAACAGGATATGGTTGGGGGTGATGGGGACGAAGAAGACAAGACATGATGTGGTTAGTTTATCATCGTGGCCAGGATGTAACATTTAAGCCAATATCCAAAATCCTCTTATGTGCGAGCAATCGTCAGCCACATAAAATGTAAGAAGTTTAGGAGAGTATAAAATGTTACTGTGTGTGGATCGTTATCACATCAATGAAGCACTAAAAAAAGATTAGGACTGAGATAGCAGAGTGCATTTTATTGTGCAGATTAGGGATATGAAACATCTGATATAAATTTATCAATGTGGGTGTGTCCAGTTTGCCATATTTCCATTTCCATAATTTGATCACACACACACACACACACACACTCTAAAATGTTATAGCATTTCCCTGCCTGCAGCCTCTTCTAAGTAAGCCCCAGTTCTTACCTTGGCACCATAAGAACTGTATTTGTGCACAACCACAGACTGCGCACTGTGTCAGTTGTACATGTAGATAAAGTGTAGATAAATTCATGCAAATAAATAAAAGAATTAACACATTAGCCCCAAATTACACTCAGATGCAGCAACAGCAGCAGGGCCTTACATGTTAACTCTGGGTCCGGCCATGATCTTGAGCATAGGCAGCAGGTCCTCAGCGTAGCGACACATGGGACCAGAGCTGAGGTACTCCTCCTGCCTGCCAGAGAAAGGAGGGTACTGGTTCTCACAGGACACGACACCTAAAAGAAAAAATATTTTTTTTGCTATTACAAACAATCTGTAAGCAAAACGCTGACATACACGAAGATTTCAATTTGATTTGGTGCAGTGGGTAGCAGTTTCTGTCCACCCGATAAATGTAAAACCCAAACCCAAACTAGAAAGCTTTAATGTACATTTTAACAGCGCTGAACAGAAATCTCCTGAGACAAACCTGCCTGTTTAGCTGCTAAATGCTCCACTGTGTCCTCAGCTGGGCTCTAACTGTGTCACTGTGCTATGTGAGCAGTTAGCTGTAAAGTTGTAAAGCTGAAAAAGAAGCAGAGGGGAGCTGCAGGCACACATGATAATCCTCTGGAGGTTCATGTCTATGAGCGACCCCTGTCACATTGTCCCCCCCCCCCAAAAAAAAAACAGAGCTACAACATTAGCTTATGTGTTGGGGTTATCAGATTCACAGCCAGTGTCTTTTACCTGGAGTAGTTTTATGGCCAAATATTCCATTGAAGAAACAGGGCATGCGAATGCTGCCGCCGATGTCTGAGCCCACACCGATGACTGAACCTGCCGCTCCCAGTATGCTGCCCTCTCCCCCTGAGCCCAGAGCAACAGGTGATAAACAGTGAGAGAGCAGAGATAAGTCAGTGGAAGTGGACTTTATCTGCACCATTACTGTCAATAAAAGTCCTCACAGAGCCAACAAAGTACGTTTACCTCCAGATACGAACATTTTTGTTTTGAGAAAAATGGCAACATAAACTGTATTTGTTCATTAAATGTTTGAAATAAGCAGTGTTACTATTAAAACTCTACTGATTTAGTGTTGCAGTGTTAGGCACATACACATCCTTGTGTATGCATAAAGCAACTCGACTAAAAATGGTTTGGTTGGAGATTTTATGGTTAAAATTGCCTTTAAAAAAAAGCAGGTCACAGAGGTTTAGTGTAGTCTTCGCACACAAAGACACAGAAAGAGACATCACGAGGTTTTTAGATTTTGCACAGCTCTGTCTGCAGACACACAAGACGGCATTGAACATTTTCCACATAAAATAGCATTCAACCAGACCTGAAAGCAGGGAAAGGTGAAAAAAACCCCACAAATAAATGAGAGCACCACAGCCAGAGCCTCAGTAATATGATTAAAACCAGGACGACTCCTGGGAACAAAAACACAGACGCCAGCAAAACAATAATTTCAACTTTGTCTCAACACCAGTTGTTAACCTGAGCTTCCTCCCGGTATCCTCTCCAGGTCGTACGGGTTGTTGGTGATGCCGTAGATGTGGTTGTGCGATTCATACCACATGCAGAGCTCGCTTGTGTTGGTGACACCCAGCGGGATGGCACCCGCTCTCTTCAGCAGGGCCACAGGTGGAGCGTCGACCGTGGCCACGATTCCTCGCCTGGAGACCAGGCCTGTAGTGAAAGGCATGCCTGCAGAAGGGAGATGTGTCACATGTGCAGAGTGGATTCACAGTGACTAACTAAAACTAAAGACTAACAGCTCTGCTTTTCCCTCAGCATCATTTTTATCTGATGGAAAACGTTTCTGTCTTCTAGTTTTCTCCTTCAGTGAACAGCAAGTAAAAAACCAGACCTGAAGTCTGAAAACTAACTACCACAGTAAAACCTTCTAAGAGGATTTACAGCGCTTAAATGCATACTTGCATACATAGTCCAAAGTGCTGTATGTTCCCAATGAGTGTGTGTGGACTGAGACATGTTAACAGTATCAAATACTGAGTAAAACTCAGGTCAGCTGACGCAGGTAACCACAGTAAAGTGTCAGGTTTCACGCGGCTGACGGGAGATTAAATTTCTGGAAGTTACCCTGGAGGGCATAAGACTCTTTCACGGAAAGTGGGACTCCTAATAAAGGCAGCCGGTCCTCCAGCACCTCCTCTCCTCCAGTCTCCTCCTCAATCAGCTTATCGACCTGAGCCGCCTCCTGAAGGGCAGCAGCAAACCTGGACAGAAGGAAATGCAGTTTACTTTTACTGACGTCCTGACAAATTTAGAGGCAAAAGGTTTTGACCTGATGCTAGTATAGTATGAAAATGAGAGATTCACCAAGCTGATTATACAGGGAGTGCAGAATTATTAGGCAAATGAGTATTTTGTCCACATCATCCTCTTCATGCATGTTGTCTTACTCCAAGCTGTATAGGCTCGAACGCCTACTACCAATTAAGCATATTAGGTGATGTGCATCTCTGTAATGAGAAGGGGTGTGGTCTAATGACATCAACACCCTATATCAGGTGTGCATAATTATTAGGCAACTTCCTTTCCTTTGGCAAAATGGGTCAAAAGAAGGACTTGACAGGCTCAGAAAAGTCAAAAATAGTGAGATATCTTGCAGAGGGATGCAGCAGTCTTAAAATTGCAAAGCTTCTGAAGCGTGATCATCGAACAATCAAGCGTTTCATTCAAAATAGTCAACAGGGTCACAAGAAGCGTGTGGAAAAACCAAGGTGCAAAATAACTGCCCATGAACTGAGAAAAGTCAAGCGTGCAGCTGCCAAGATGCCACTTGCCACCAGTTTGGCTGTATTTCAGAGCGGCAACATCACTGGAGTGCCCAAAAGCACAAGGTGTGCAATACTCAGAGACATCGCCAAGGTAAGAAAGGCTGAAAGACGACCACCACTGAACAAGACACACAAGCTGAAACGTCAAGACTGGGCCAAGAAATATCTCAAGACTGATTTTTCTAAGGTTTTATGGACTGATGAAATGAGAGTGAGTCTTGATGGGCCAGATGGATGGGCCCGTGGCTGGATTGGTAAAGGGCAGAGAGCTCCAGTCCCACTCAGGCGCCAGCAAGGTGGAGGTGGAGTACTGGTTTGGGCTGGTATCATCAAAGATGAGCTTGTGGGGCCTTTTCGGGTTGAGGATGGAGTCAAGCTCAACTCCCAGTCCTACTGCCAGTTTCTGGAAGACACCTTCTTCAAGCAGTGGTACAGGAAGAAGTCTGCATCCTTCAAGAAAAACATGATTTTCATGCAGGACAATGCTCCATCACACGCGTCCAAGTACTCCACAGCGTGGCTGGCAAGAAAGGGTATAAAAGAAGAAAAACTAATGACATGGCCTCCTTGTTCACCTGATCTGAACCCCATTGAGAACCTGTGGTCCATCATCAAATGTGAGATTTACAAGGAGGGAAAACAGTACACCTCTCTGAACAGTGTCTGGGAGGCTGTGGTTGCTGCTGCACGCAATGTTGATGGTGAACAGATCAAAACACTGACAGAATCCATGGATGGCAGGCTTTTGAGTGTCCTTGCAAAGAAAGGTGGCTATATTGGTCGCTGATTTGTTTTTGTTTTCTTTTGAATGTCAGAAATGTATATTTGTGAATGTGGAGATGTTATATTGGTTTCACTGGTAAAAATAAATAATTGAAATGGGTATATATTTGTTTTTGTTAAGTTGCCTAATAATTATGCACAGTAATAGTCACCTGCACACACAGATATCCCCTAAAATAGCTAAAACTAAAATCAAACTAAAACTACTTCCAAAAACATTCAGCTTTGATATTAATGAGTTTTTGGGTTCATTGAGAACATGGTTGTTGTTCAATAATAAAATTATTCCTCAAAAATACAACTTGCCTAATAATTCTGTACTCCCTGTAGAGTCCATTATGCAGGGAACATGTGCCTTGCCATGCTTTTTGACCATATTTGCACTGTACTGTTCTTTTATTAGCCATTGATAACAGGTGCATCCATTAACCGTATGGGTGCATTGTAGAAACCTGCTAATTAGTTAATTAATCAGCTAATTAATTAGTAAATCTCCTAACCAGGAGCATAAACTTCTTGAATGGTCCGTTAGCACAATTAGCCATTTAGAAATCCTCATTATTTATGAGATAACTGCATTAAAAATACACAAACACAATCACCGCAGTCGGGAGTAGAGCCTGACAAATGCGAGATTTTTAAGACCATTATTTTGTATATTCTGATATGTTGGCCGTTTTTTTCTTTAGGACATGTAAAACAAACTTGTTATTACTTGTTATGCTCCGCCCAACTCTCCTCAGATTAGCTGGTTATTGTTTCGGTCTTCCAAAAGCGCATGTTGCTAAAAGGGACGTTACAGAATGCCCCCGGTGGAAAAAACATGCAACCTCAGCACTCGTCACATGGATGAAGGGTGTTTCTCCTGTCTTTGTTTAAATTTTAAATTTTCATTTATCATCTTATGTAACAACTGATCCAGATAGACGGACAAATAGCTAATATCAGACGATAATGTTGGCCCATTGATAAATATTGACTCAAGAGGCCCAGTTCAAAGGCTCAAAATAAAATTGTAAAATATCAAATTACAGCAGTGCAAACTGTGCATTGTATTGTCACTATAAATTACATGTTTTCTTTTGCTGAGAAAACTTCAACACTTAAATCTTTTTTATATTTTCCTCACACTACCTTTGCACATTTACCCAGAGCTAACGTGATGTGACACAACAGATACACACTGCCAAGGGTAAACATCATATTTTCTCCCAATAGTCTGATGGCATTCTTCAAGGCCGATATATTGATACATTTTTGTTTCATTTCTGAGTTAAAGCAAAAAAAAAAAGCCTCACATCATCATACCCTGTGCTGGGCCAGGAAAATGTTTATTTCTGCCTTCCTGTCAATAAAATAATCAATCACTGCAGCTCAAGAGCACACTATTAGGCATCAGGGAAATAGAGATGATCGTTTCTTGCCTGTCTTTCACAACAGCATTTACGAAAGGGTTAACTTCCTGGATCCTGTCAATGTAAGCCTGCACCACCTCCACGCTGGACACCTGCAGGGACACAACATTTAGACCACGTAAGGACACGTTATGGTTCATTACAGAAAGAATGTCACAGAACAGGAGAACAAGTCAAACTGAGGGTGAAACTTGAATCTGATTTGTCCTTAAGAAAAAAAATTTTTTTAAAAAAGGAAATAAGGTTTTGACTTCTGTGTCTTTAGAGTGGATTATAAAAGCTGCTTCAGCTTCTCTACAGCTGCTGTACATCTGCAAGCCGCTTTGCAACCCACAGTTCCTCCTTTCAAGTTGTTCCTGCTACGTCTCCTGTCACTGGTGCGTGCTGCTCTACCAGAATCACAGACGCTATTAAAAAAAAAAAAAAGGAGGAAAGCTACAGTGATGTGTCATTGAAGTCTGTAGCTGAGCGCTTAACATCAACATGTTTTTTTATGAGTGAGCAGCGGATGTGCCAGTGACACTCCACACTTATTGGCTAACAATTTTGATTGACAAGCTGTTAGCATTACCACTCTTACAATAACCATAAACTAAAAAATGGATTTTATGTTTTATTTGTTTTTCTGAAACTAGTAACTGAGACCAAAGAAAATTATCAGGAAATAAGGTGTTTACAGAAGTGACCTCTGTAAACACTGTCAGGCCAGAAGTCTTCTGTAATCAGAGGAGTTGCCCCCTGCTGGTCATTAGGAAGAATGCAGGTTTAAGGCATTAGCTTCATTTTTCCTGGCCAAAAGTTACATCCATCTTTTATACAGGTTATGTCCAAAACAGAGCCCTACCACCAAACACCAAGCCTTCTGTTTGATATAGTCACCCAGAGTGAATTAGATTACAATAAGATACTGTAATCTAAAAACAAAGGGGCTCTGTACAGGAAAGGTCATTCAGTAACAGCCTGTTTTTTTTCCACCCCTCAGTAGACTTGGTGATTTCCGTGTCAGCTTTTACGCTACTGTGCGGTGGAGCAGCTGATGCAAACACACTCAATGAGCCACACTCAATGAGCTCATCAGGGATGATGATTCAGTCCTGGATACAGAGGAAAGCACTTAGTAGTGTGGATGATGCCTCTCATCCCCTGCACACCACACTGGAGTCATACTAAAAGTATATATAGAAAGGTGCGTGTTCTTCAAGATGTGACCAGTGAAACTCTGTCATTGTAAAGAGGTTTAATGACATATTTAATTCCTGATATCTTAATATAAGACAAAGTGCAAACAACCATACATCTCAGTTTTTCTCATTATAAAGAAATGGTGCTGTAGTAAGCAGTCTTTGGGTTTAAATGATAAGAGATTGCTCAGACCATCCTATAATTATAACACTGAAGATTTTTTTTATTTATTCACAACAATTATGTGAAGAAAAAAAAAAATCTTTTGTTAAATGCTTTTATATTACTTAATTACATTGGTGTAGCATTAATGTCACAGAAGCTGTAATCTGTTAAAAATACAAAATGCATGCCCCCCCCCCCCATTCCAGAGCCATCCAGTGCATGGCCGGATTGGAGTCTTTGCCTGGCCAATTTGGGCCCCAGGCCCTTATGTTTGACACCCCTGCTCTAAAGTGGATACAAGTTTAAAATTAAAAATGCACAATCCTATTTGGGATTTTTGGGGGGGGGTTGTTTTTTATAAATCATTGAAAACTCTCTCTCCTCTCACGGCCCGCAGCTCACAGCAGCTTCACGGCCCAAAAGGGTGTCCCCCGCCCACACCTTGGGAACCCCTGTTTCCTGCACTATTGTATGTTATTACTGAGCAGTCTTCCCTAAATATGTTCCTTTCTTTTATCCTATCCCATCTCGTGTTTCTTGGCATTTCTGTCCAATAGCTTTGAAAATATTTGTGAGTAACCCATTAATCAGCATTAATCGCTCCAGCACCACATGAAAGCTGCACCTGCACATGCGCCATGTGTGCATACCAATAAAACCTGGCAACAAGTACAAGATTTGGTCACCTCCAACTTCCACACATCTGTCTGGAGCAAAGCACAGCCCGACAAAATGCTGCTCCCATTCTGGCTGTACAGGCAGCACAGGTGTGTTGTTATTCCACAGGTGTTACTGTCTTACTGTGGGCGTGGAGACTTGGGAGCAGAAAGCAAGCGTTGGGAAACCGTCCCTGAGGAGCGGACCAAGGTGCTTCAGCTCCAATGATTGTAAATAGAACTAAAAATGGAAATAGAAGCTAAAGAGGGGATGTAAGAAGCGGAAACCGACAGCGCATGACCTCCAGATGTAACAACGGCTTATGTGAGTCTAAATCAAACTGACATGAAGATGGTTAAATCTACTGCGCTTGGAGCCAGTGTTAAACAAACACACACCCCTCTCCTCCTCCAGCCGGGTGGTCTGACCGGGTACACACCTCTTTTCGCCGGATCTTCTTGGCGAGCTGCGTCGCCGACATAAGCAGCAGCGGGTTTCTGACGGGTGGGAGCTTCTTCCCTGACAGAGCAGATCTCCGAGGGCAGAAGAAGCGAAAAAGGACGAAGAGGACCTCCGTGACCGCCTTCAACAGCCATACCTGAGCCCTTTCCAGCCGGCTCAGAGCCATGTTTCAAGCGCGTGAGAGGACGGAAGGTCAACGGCTGGTCGACCGTAGTCAGAACACCTCCTAGCTTACAGCAGCCGATCCTTTTATATACATCCGCGAGACAAGTTAGCGAGAGTTAGGTCTCCACCGGAAATGAAGCGGTTGCTTTCAAAACAAAATCATGACCTCGTTTTAAAAGGGCCAAAATACTCCAGTACTGAAGTCAGTTTTTGGAATTTACTCATATTTCCATCTTATGCTGCTTTATACAGTATTCCACTACTTTTCAAACAGTAAAGAGAAAAATGCATCATATTTTCTTCTGCTTTAGTTAGTGCTTAGTAGTTACTTCCCTGCTTGATCAAATAAGTAGTTTATGTACCTCAAGTACGACTATTCAGTGGAGACTTTTATTATTCACACTTAGTTGGTGATACTTTTCTGTAAACAAAACATTCATTTTTAATATATTGTTAAAAAACAGAATATTACAAGTGTTTTCATTTTTTTTAATTCTGCACAGTGTATGTTGTTATTGACTTTTCATCACTTCTACACTGTTATTTAAGTAGACCTGTGATGTAATTATTTAACTGATAGCTTTTTACTACTGACAGTTGTCTGCGTATCAGTTTTTACTTCTATTAATAATTTTTAAAAATTACTTTTTTGTTAAACTATAATGGCATTTTTAACTAACTAGGTTAACCAACTTTTCCAGGAGCTTTTAACTGTATCTCATCATCTGCATCAGCAAACAGCATTATTTTTACTGAGTGTATTACTATGCAAAAAATGCATGAAGTGTGATAGGGTCAGAGTACTTTTGTGCGGTGGAGACGTTTTATTTTGAAAATTACCACCGGAACATAAAAAAAATATATTGTGGTTTACCTGTCAGTGACCTATGCCACCATTCAGGGTAATTAAAGGTAACGTTTAACTAGGAGTGTAATGTAAATGTGGTTGCGGAAATTACTTGGTTGTGGCTGTTAAACTAGTGCCGGCAAAACATAGATAGCCTTTTGTTTGCTGCCCAGTATCACTTGTTTATATGAGTTATAAGATATAAGAAAATAACTTGGATTTTGTGAACAAAGTTTCTGATAAAGTATAGATACAGTATGATATCTATACTTAACAAGATGAAGATACATTATACCAAGTACACTACATCTTGAACTGTTCTCCATTAGTATTTAGTATCAGTACTGGAAAAGTATCACATTTCAGGCCAATAAGATGTTTGAGTCACTATCCAGTATGATTTGAAGGTGGGCCATCCTTTTCTGTTTGTCCTAGTAATCACATTTAAAATGACATAAACTGTAAATCTAAAACACATGTGAGTGTAAGAAGACGTAGAGGCAGGTTTATGACGTTATTTTAAATGTTGCATGCTCAGAAATCCAGTTTTTGTTTTTGTTGCCTCACGACAATGTTGTGCGATAAGGACTACTTTTGAGGGCAACTTTGATAACAGTGTGTTTGTATGTAATGATATGTTATTTCATGTATTTGTGCATATTACGTGTGCCAAAGTCAGGGATTAAAAGTGAGACAGTGGGATTTTTTAGCACTATTTCAGCATTTAGTTAGCCCTACAGAAACCGAACGAGCATTAAGGGAGTGACGTTCTTTTTAAGTAGCAGGTAATTTCATATGCAGCATTTCTATCAGTTCAGCAAACATCAGCAAACACACGAACAGTTTGTGTGCAGTTTGTCTCACAGTGTGTTGCTAACTAAAGGTCCAGCTGCTGTATTTAACAGGGAGAGAAAAGCAAGAGAGCTAACTTCACTCGGAGATGGAGAAAGATAAGAAAGACAGCACAGGAGAGGACGACGAGAGGTTAGATTTAAAAGTAAGGAGTGCTCATTTAAAACTTACATGTAAGTCTTCATGTTTTAAATCAGATACTGGATCTGTTCAGGCGACACTATGTTTTCTCATATTGTGAAAAATGCTGCAGCACAAACCGAGGTAGACTAACTGTGTTATTTAAAGGCTGCATGAAAACCATCTGCAGGTTAGTGCAGGATAAACAGGTTAGTTTGCTGCACAGTGATGGATTTAAAGTAAAGAACAGTGTGTGACTGGTACACAGTGGCTGTGGTTTCACGGTCAGAGTTACATCAAGTGTAGGAGAGCTTCAAATGAATTTTAGTTGATGATGCTGAGATTCATTCACCAAATTCCACTTTCATATCAACTTTATACCTTCTAGAAAAAAAGACGTAAACAGTATAGCATCAGTGTAAAGGATGGAAATCAGCCAGGACAACTCCTGAAACATCTGCTGACATCTGGTTGAATGAAGTTGTGTAAATCCACAAAGTGCAGCAGGTCAGCTGATCACTGGCTGTACACTAAGAAAATCTACTCGAGCTCTCAATATAAATTATTGTGAGTTATGATTCTTTTCCCCACACTGAGTCATTACAACTAATTTTAAGGTTCCCCCACCACCTAAAGTAACAACAACAACAACAAAACATGAAGTGAAACAACCATCAGTCATCAGCAGAGGGCAGCATTGTTAAACCTAACGCAACCTCTTGGCTTAGCAATTGAACATGCACACCACATACCAGCAAGAAAAAAAATCCTTCTGCAATGCAGGTCAGTGGGTTAGTGGAGAATCCACAGAGTCTGTTTGAGTTTGTGTCTCACTGCACCACCGAAACTGTTGAAGAGCCTCACGTGAAGCTTTGTTTGGATTCAGCTTCACACAGACGTCTTTTGTTTTGCTTCATTTCACTGGTTTGTATTCAAAATAATCAAAATAAAGGATGAAATTACTGATGATGTGCTTCATTTCAAATGTCTGTAATCTGACTTCACTGCCTCCTTCTACGTTACTTCAGACGAACCACTCTGATTATGTTTCATACGTGCCGGCTGGATTTTTTTCTAAAAATCTGGTAGATTTATTGAACAAATTCATATATTTAGAGATTTAACAGGGCCACGCCTGACAGGGACTAAAAAGAGAGAGCATAATTCTCCTGTATTAGCTTCCCTTCACTGGCTCCCTGTTAAATCCAGATATAATTTAAAATCCTGCTCCTCACAGACAAGGTCTTGAATATTTAGGCTTAAAACTTTAGTTTTTGATAAAGCATATAGTTAGGGCTATATCAGGTAACTCCTGGAGGCTTCCCATGATGCACTTCCTAGTCACTCACTTTTTCTCACTCTCTGTCTCTTTTGTCTTGTCCCTGTTGAAGATCTTTTTACATTTTTATTTGTAATTTGACATTAATGACATATGTGGAATGAACAACAAGCCCTCCTAAATGCACAGCCATGCATCCATCTGCTTATCCGTTTAGGGTTGTGGGAGGCTGGAGCCTGTCCCAGCTGTCACAAGGCGAAGCAGGGTCCACCCTGGATAGATTGCCAGCCTGTCACAGGTTCACATGCACATATTTGATGACATTTTTTTAATACTTTAATTCAGGGTGACCCTAGCACTGAATAGATCTCCTTTGCAACATACATAATGGTTCTATTTAATGATAAACCATAACACTATCAGATTTTTATCTTAGTTTGTGTGTTTTTTATTTGAATTAAAAGCCTGATTTGTGTGTCTGCAGTGTGAGGAGGCGTGTGCAGGTATCATTACGGTGAAAAGCATCATATTAGGGTTTGACCCTCTGCATAAAAGGAGCATGTAATCAATCATGTCTACACAATAGGTGCACCACCCTGCTGAGCTATTTATTGATCCTCTTCAGGCCACACCTCCATGGTCATTTGTAAGGAGTTGAGTTCACTATAACTTCTGTCTGCATGATTTGCATGCTTTAAAACTCTGGAGCCTTTTTGCGTGCAGACTTTGACCTACAGCCAGTTAACCTACATTATAGCTGAGACCCAGTGTGTCGCCTTCAGCGAATAAGTAACACTTTCTTTTGGCAGAATGACGCGACGGTCACAGAATAAAGACATAAATGTTCCTTGACGGGTACGCCCAGTCTAAAAAAAACAAAACATAAACGTATCACAATACCAACCGAGTGGAGAAAAACAGACAACCTGATCACCTGTAAGGTGACACCTGAGGCCCAGACACAACTGCTGGGCATGTAGAGACAAGAAGGGAAAACCAGGGGAAACGCACAACTGACGGCGCTAATGTCTCCGTGTGAAGCTGCAGGAAAAATGTGGCCCGCAAAGCAATTATAGCTCCATTTAAAGTGTGTATAATTTTCCGGTTGCAGGGAGTGTAGCTTGCGGTCTGCCGTGTTTTAGGAAAAACCTTGAAGGCTTTGTTAATGCACGCCTTCGGGGTAAAATGATATGGGGTCAGTGAACAACACAAGGAAGCCTTTGGGCGCTTTTCCAGCTTCTTTCCTGTGTCTGCCGACATGAGATATCCACCAAATGCATTCTAGCTGCGGCTCATTACTGTGACTCTCACAGTTTACACACAATGGAAACAACTCAAGCAGCTCCACCTATTACAGCATCCAACCGACAGACACCAGCTGATAATATTAAAGCCTCTGCTTCCAGATAAACCAGACAAAGCATCGCCCAGACATTTAATTTTTCTAATGAGATCACGGACGTCAAATCCAGTCATCCTTCACCGGACAGTAATTTACTTTACAGTTTGTTTTGAAAGGAGCACTTTGCTCTCATCCACTTTCCAGCACCTCCACTCAGCCCTGGAGACCAATGCAAGCTGATCTGGCTGTCCCTCGGGGTGCCAGAGCAGAGTGTCTGCAACTGTTGTGCCTCTAATGGACAATTTTCGTTATTAAAATGACAAGTATTTAAAAGGTTCCCCCACATTCCTCTGACCAGGGTCGGAAAAACTTCTGGAGATAAAGAATCACCGATATCAGGGAAAAATAAAGATTAAAAAATTATTATCAATTGCATTAAAACTGCAGTGTGTGAAGATAGACAAGTCAAAGTGGTGGACATAGGAAAAAATACACAAACGAAAAAGAAAAGGAAAGGACCCCCCACACACACACACACAAACACACAAACACACTGCAATTCAATTCCAGCAGCAGATTAGAATCAAGCACAACAACATTTCCACATTTTCTGCATCAACAAGTCCATAAATGCACATTCCAGTGACAATTACGCTTCATTCAGGGCTTTTACAAAGGTTCAGATGAACATCCTGCACATATAAAACATATTCACCCAACACAGAATCTATATCACCTTCAAAACATCCTGTACATAAAAGAATCAGTGAAGACGTGGTGGTTGCACATGATTTGAAACTGAAACTTTCAAAATAACCTTTTCCTGACTGTGTTGTGTGTTCAGCATCGGTTACCACGGTGATTTATCCAGGTAGAAAGAGAGTCACTTCTGTGACACAGAACACTGTCTTTAAGTTCAACCTAACCTGCTAACCCATTAATTTTGCTTCCTAGTACACCCCTCTGGTTAAATAAAGGCTCAGCCCTACACTGAAAACAAATCCGTAGATAATACAGAACGAGGTGCAGTTTTAAAGTGAATTTACAATAAGTAACCTGCCTTTATTTATTAAGTCATGGTGTTTTTCTACATGTCCTGCATTTATAAGGAATTAATATAGAGAAAAACATAACTGATGTTAATTTTTGGAGTAGATAGTAAATAGAAGAGTGTATTATTTTTACATGCGTGTGCCATGCGGTGTTTCTTAATGCTGCTCCCCTCACCAGCTGCACCATCTCTTTTCTCCTATCTAGCTTTACGTTTTCTTCCACAGTAGGAGGAGGGGGAGCTGAAGTGGAATGGGCCGAGGGGGAAGGTCCCATGTGGCAGCCCCTACCTTACCCCCTAACCCCCTCTCACCTCGCTGGTCCTCCTTTGGGGACCAGCATGCAAGCACATGAAACAGCTGGTGTGCTCAAAAAAGCAATTATAAAGCCCCCGGGCCCCCTGCCTGGCTGCCTGTAGGACCGGGGCAGGGGATAGTGTGGTCATTAGCATCCCCGGACGAGTTTTAACGAGGGGCCACCACAAGGACGGTTGGAGGGGTGACCCAGCAGGTTCACATCACTTATATCAGGTGGAAATTGGAATTTCAGATGGAGGAGAGGTGTGTGTTTGATCTTTTATTTACACTGCGTTTTGTGAGGGGCCTTGACACAAAGTAAAGCAGGTGGTCCATACAGTTTTTCTCCAACACAAGCTTCAGTTAAAGCATAAATGGCTAAAATAAATAACTAAATAAATGAATAGCAAGCCAAGTTTCTTTATGCTGTGGGGATGTTATTCAGTTGGTGAAGCTAATGAAAAGCCTGTGTATCTGAATTAGTCCTCGTTCCTGTTGTGCTCTCTGTGGATTGATTTGTCCCCTGAAGGGAACTGGAAGCTCAGGTGTTGACTGTGCTATTGATTCGCCTCCTACCAAGTGTTGTTAAAACTCTTCAGTGGGGGAGCAGAATGAAAAACCACATGAACCAGCCTCATTAAAATACATTTTTTGACCCCTCAGGTGACTGCAGGAAAAACTGAGTGAGAATGATTTTTCAGCCTAACGCTACATGTAGCATTTCTATAACGACCTAGTAAGATCTGGTGGCTCAGATAACTGTGGTCTGTAGACTGTGTCTCAGAAATTTACATACTGATTTGGTTCTTTGATCTCGGTTATTGACAGCAGTCGCCTATCCATTTATCAGGAAGGACACAGTCCACAGATCACTGATGATTTAAATGTCATGCTAGCTCAAAGATGATTAACAGGCTCCAGAGGTCTGGTAAACTTAGAGCAGATCTGCAGACCTTATCAATCCATTTCATCAGGCACACAGAGTATAGCCACTGTGTAAGCGCAGCGTTTTTGCAGTTAGCCTCTTGGTGTGTTGAAACCAAACACGATGACTGAAGGAAACACTGGTTCTGCTTTATAGTCCTTTATGCATTTATACACTTACTCATCATACCAGCACTTTTTTCAATGACTAAGTGCTTTTTTATCTAGCATTCACATACGGCAGATATCTATAGGCTGTACTGTACATGTGGTTTACATGAACAAGTAAAGCATCTCTGGCACTACCTGCTGTGGTGATTCCTTGTGAATAAGGAAGTAGATGAAAGTAGCTTTTTATGGACTGTGCTGCTGTAAAAAAAGACTTGAAACTAATGACTGAGACCATAAATCCATCATTAAAGTATTTACTGACGTGACAGAGCAATGGAGCAGGGGGTAATCTTCTCAAAGATCCCTCCAGCCAGATGTGTCGCCCCCTGCTGGCCATTAGAGCAAACAGAAACCTCTGCATTTACTTCACATTTTAGACCCGGAGGATACCTCACTGTTTGCTCTGCACCAAATTACGGTGCAGTCTGCCCCATAGCTGCTGAAACACTTCACCAAAAGACAAAAATGTGAACCTCAGTGGGCCTAAATGTCACCATCTTCTTCTCCTTCTTCTTCCTCTTTGGGCTTCACTCTGTAGTTTCACCACAGAACCTACAGAGAGCAGGTTAGGGTGTGTCTCTGTCACACCAACGCTCTGCATGTCCTCCTTCTCTATAGCCATTAACCTATTTGACCAACAGTAGCACAGTTTCCAACAGCACCCTGCCGGTCAGCGGCACCAGGCCTCGACTGATCTGACAAAGATTTTGTGCCGGGTGCCGTGCCTGAAGCAGCCCTTCTCATTCTGGGCTTGTCAAAACATGCAAATGGAAAGTTAGACATTTTAATCTCAGGAAAAAACATCTGATTGCATAGAGAGTGATAGTTTTATTTTGGTGGAGAACTGTTTAGCCTTGAAAGCCCGGTGATTTGCTTGTTGTTTGCTCTTCTCACGTGAAGTTTATCTGAAGTCCGTGTCAGGACAACAGAAACTCATCAGAGGTTAAAATGGGACACATCAGTCTTTCACGTCACTGGGGAAGGCTCAAGTCTAGTACAACTCAGGGAGGTCAGCGGGGGTCAGAATAATCCCCCATCTCTCTCTCTCACACACACACACATGCATGAATGCTTACACATAATCCCCACAGCATGCTCGGTGAAGCCCAGCCTGGACTCACAGCAAATCAACAGTTGTTGTGATGAATAAGTGATCAGCAGCGCTGAATAATAAATGACATGTTTTATTATAATGTGACTTCAGTGTTTTATTTTTTATTTCCCCTGGTTTCAGGATAGAGCTCATAAGGCAGAGAGCCACTCGCCTCCAGCTGTATGTGATAACGATGTGTCGCCACCCGAAGTATGTGGCTGTGAGGTGTGAGATGGCTCCACGCCGTATGATGGGCTTTTTTTTATGCCTCTCTGGCATCCAGAACCTTCAGGTGCCCCCAGGCAGGATTCACAGTTGCCTGTAATGAACGTCAATATCATTTCATGACTGAATCTCATCTCAAAACAGGGACATTTATTTATTTAGCTATTTATTTTACTTTACATCACTGGTGTTGATTTGGTTTGTACTCAGTTTGACTAAAGTTGTTTGTTTTATTGTATTTAATATTCTGTGCTGATATGAATTAACCTACTGTGTAGGTGAAAAACATGTTTGCAGCTGCATAAACGCACAGAACATTCAATGAGCCATTAAAGGGCTTTTTTCTATGCACGTGAGCCTCATTATGACACTAGCCTGAGTATTTAAACCAGTGTAAAAATGTTTTAGGACACATTAAATCAGAGATATCTTAACATAAGAGAAAAAACTGTAATTTCAACAGCAAGATTTCTATGTAAAGATGTGTAAAATTATAGAAAATTACAGAAAAAGTCCTGCTAGCTCATTATGCACCCTGTCTTGTATTTATAAGACATACATGTTTTGTTGATTCACAGAATTTTTTCTTTATGTTTATCTATTACTCAGTTCCTTTTTGGTTCAGCATGAATAGCCATGTAGGAGCTTTCAATCAGCAGGAAAAGCTTAAAACTGATGAAAATACAGTTAAAAGTCCAAAATTGAAAGCCCTTCACATTCTCCAGCCTTTCAGTGGGCCACATTGGAGTCTTTGCTGGGCCAAGTCTAGCCCCAGAACCTAGTGTTTGACCCCCTGCATTATATGCATATATATATATGATAGCAATATATATATATCTTTATTTGACTTCATCTCTTCACTTGAGCACTCCTAAAATATTTTCCATCGCTGTTTCAGCTGGAAATTGCCCACTCGGCAGCTTTGCAGAGTGTCGGCTGCGGAGTATAATCCCGGGCTTTGGTCTCAGTATTGAAATAAATTCAATAAATATCCATTTAGCCTGGTAGCGTTCATTTGTGAGACGTTCCTCACATGACATCACACTAGAAAAATGTTTTTCTTCCACTTATCCGCCTCTTTAATCGCCTTTTAGTCCATCAGATTCATTTTAAGATAAATTGGAATCCTGGTATTCGGTCAGGTGTGAATTTCTGGCTTCAATAGCCGGAAATGTACTCCACAAAAAAATAACAATCGAGCGATATTATTGTTTGGTCTCTGGTTTATTATAAGGCTGACACGTGTGCAGTAATGGGAGGCAGTGGATGGTTATCGGGGCCCAACAGCCATGTTTCTCTGCCGCAGGGGTCTCCTGGGTAATTACAAACAGCCCCAGTCAGTGAAAAGCATCCAGACTTTGGATGAGCCAGCTCGTGTTTATTATCACTGAAATGTCCTGCTGATCTGTTAGAGAGGAATCATATTAATGATCGTGTCTAATATACAGCTCGGGGTTTCCGCACAAACGGACTCCGCATCTTCTCCAGACACTAAGCGCGTGCACGCAGCAGCACGACCTGGGGCACTTCAGGCGCCCCCACAGGTGCATTTTTGCGGTGATCACGTGTGTGCCCGCCCCGCTCACCAGCCTCCAATAAAGCACGGCAAAAGTCACCGCTCCTCTGCCTTCTAGCAGCCAACACCGCAACGAGGGAGGCAGAGATCAGCAACGGTGACGTGAAACGAAACCAGCACCGAGTCCGTACCCGCGACTCCAGGAGGATTAATTAGTAAACTAAAGCTCTCGGTAACCGGACGCCGCTGGTGGTGCTGGCTCGGAGCTCGGCAGAGGACACAGGGCCACCGGCGCATGTGGAGGTTGTGTTTTTCAGAGAAGGCCAGGTAAGTCCTCCTCCTCCTCCTTTGCGGTGAAGCACGTCTCCGCTCGCTTTCGGTGCAGCTTCTTTTTATGCGTCAGCGTATTCCTGTTTGGACCATGAGGCTGATGACCATATGTGCGTGCGTACGTGCGCTTGTGTCCGAGACACAGACTCACAAACTCAGCTCACTTTTAGCATCCATAATTTAGAATCCGCAGTGAGCAAAGCTCCGGGTTTTTGCGGAGCATCAGCACCGGAGGCACACACGCGCTGTCTGGGGATTGCTTAGAAAAGACCCCCACCCTCCTACCCTTTCGGCGTGACCGTGGGACCATTTAGAGCTTTAAATGCCGGCTGAATGATTGGATCAGCTGTAAAGAGCGACTGTGTGTGTGCAAAGTGCAAGCAGCGGCAGCCAGGGCTCTCTGCGTCCTGCGATATTATCAGAGAGCACGACATGACAGACTGCGTCAGGAATGAGAAAAAGAAAAGATATTTAGACTCCATCGTGGAAATTCAGTCTACAGACTTCACGAGTGCACATCATATTTCAAAGGGTAATGTAAGAGTCGCAGTTAAACCCAGCCACGCTTTTCCAAAATAGTCTTGTTTTATTTTTGTGACGTATACGATGATTCGTCACAGCTGTAATTAAAGTATTGTCCCCCTCAGCACAAGCAGCAGGAGTTTTATTTACAGACTGTTCGCATCAGACGCGCACACTTTATGATTTATTGAATTGACGCCCCTGTGCACGCCCCCCTCTCCGCTCTCCCTCTTCAGTTTCAATAGGCTGGAGCTCCAGTGAGGCAGGTCTGCGCGCACTGGAAGCCCGGGATTCAATTGGTGGAAGTATAAAGTGGAGCCCCGTCCTCCTTTCTTTTTCTTTTTTTTTCTTTGCTGCAGGAGGAGCAGACTTGGAGGAAATTGAGAGAGACGCCGCTCAGCAGCAGCAGCAGCAGCAGCCTGCGCAGTTTAGAGAGAGTACGGCATGAGGGACTTCACCCCCAAACTGCGCACCGACTCTGCAGGATGCACCCCTGCAGCTGTGTAGCTGCTTGAGGACGCACTGAGACGAGCTCGTTCCGGACGTGTGCAAGAATCTCTGAGGGATTGGGCCTGACTGGTTTCTGACCGCAGCTGCAACATTTGGTTTATCGTTCCTGCTCTCCCGAGAGCCGTGCGCTGTGGCCTTGTAGCGGACATGGGAAATGTAAACAGTAATCGGGCTGGATTTTAAACTACGCACACGTCCCAAGTCTGCCTCCTCCTCCCGGGCCGTCCGAGACGGAGATGGAGACGGAGAGGATCGTGCATGAGCAGGAGGGAGAGGCTGAGCCGCCCATGCACCACGTCCATGGAACCAACCGGATTAGACCGTCCTCATACCGGGCCCTGCGCAGCGCCGTGTCTACCCTGGCCCGCCTGGATGACTTCAGCCGCGAGAAGATCGGCGCAGGGTTCTTCTCCGAGGTGTTCAAGGTGAGAAAACGGGGTCAAAACGGGGTGACGGGACAAGTTTTCACTTAACTTCCACGAGCTGATTTTGAGTGTCGTTTGTGACAAGCTCGAAGTTTAACGTGCACATCCTGCAGTCGAACCTCTAAACTTTCTCTATTTTAAGACTGCAAAGAGATGTACTTCCTGATGCCCCAGAATGAGTTGTTGACTTCCTGTCAAGTCTCTTTATGGTGCCGAATAACTGCTGAGGAAGCTGATGATGCATTTTTCTTTCTTTCTTTCTTTTTTTTTTTTTTTTTGTTGATGGATGGCATCATGGTGTCCACACCTCTTTGCAGTGACCCATTAGTTGGTGAAAGGTGGACGCAGTGTTTTGTTTTTGCCTCCCAACCCTGTGTGTAAGGGGATATGGTCAGTGCAGGTAGATCATGTACACCTGTAAGGTGACCCTACTCCTGACTCTGCTTGCAACAGCGGCCTTCATCCCCTTTTGTCACGCTGCCTTTTCAGTTGCATCGAGCCCAATTCTGAGGTACGCCTCATTAATGATGGCTCTGAGTTGCCAGGGTGTGATGGTGTGAAAGAGATCACTCCAGGAGGAGCTGGCTGAGAAGATAATGGGGCGAGTGCTGATGCAGATTTCTTTCCAGGTGTGGCTGATTTATTTATTTGTCCACACTGTGGCCTTGCAAATACACAGGATCACCAAACTTACTATCTGCAGCAGCGTAGCAGGTATAGCTTTAATCTCTCGAGTCTGTTTCATCACGGTCATCTAGCTGCACCAGGAGCTCCCCGCAAGGTGTTTTAGCAGGTGTTTGTCTGTGTCTGACGAGATTTTGTCAACACAATGGTGTCACAACTCTCCACAGCTCAGTTATGAGACGCTACAGGTGTGTAGTTGAATTTGCAGATGGGTGTGGCGCGACCTAAGAATTTATTGGGCTTGATTCAAAGATTATGAGGATTAGGGGCTTTAATCTAGAGCATACTGGGGCTTTATGGTAGCACTTGTTGTCACTGTTGATAAAGCTGATGGTTTTTAGCTGCAGATTAATGAGCTAATGGTTGCAGCTCTGCATTTCTTCACTGAGCAGCAGTGTAGGTGACTGCAGCAGCATTTGGTATGAATTAAAACGGTTCAAGCTTCTTTTTTTTAATCTAATAGGATCAAAGTTGGAACAATAAATTTAAGTAGGTTTCGTTGTTTAGTGAAGGCAAAACGGCCTACTTTCTAATCATTAAGTTTCACGCCAGCGCTGACTACCTGCTCTCTTGTGCTTTCTGATGAAAGGTGATTGCCGTTTAGTCCCTAAGTGCTGCTAAAACCTAACCCAGAAATTCTCAGGCAGTGCAGTTGTCAAATTAAACGACCCAGCTGTAGTATTTTATAATGGTGTGGGGTTTTGTTTTTTTTCACACCCTATATCACACTTGCATGTGATTCGACAGGCTTTTGCAATAAATCTGCATCTTTAAATTGAATTTACTGTGAGAAAATAGGCGTGTTAGACACTATTTACTCTATAGATGAAGGGCTTCCTCTGGGGTTATAGCTTCTATATTTATTTTTTTTTAATAAACTGTTGAAGTTTTATTTAATTTGGTTTTATGTTGGTAGAAGGAAATTAACTCTGGGTTAGTGTGTTGGACTTTGTTTTCCCTTTTAAGTGGTCGTACGAGTGTGGATGTCAGTGAGGTTGCTGGTGAAAATAATTCGGGTGCAGCTCTTATCGTGTGATCTGCTCGTATACAATCATCACACTTCTAGCATCGATGCTTCACAGGCTGCATGTACCAGCCTGGACTTAATGACTCTAATCTAAAGCATTAGAGTATTCATAGTCGCATTTAAGTTGCAGCTGTGGATTTCCTCCATATCACTCCTGTCACAAGTGTCTGAGTGTGTGGCTGGTCAGGCTTTCTGTGTGTATCCCTGTATGTATGGAAATAGAAACACTTGTATGTTAACCCCCCCCCCCCCCTACAGTAAATCACTGCCTGGCTGAAGAATTTCTTACTGGTCAGTTAATGTGTTTGACTTCAAATATATAAATTATTAGAAAGCAGCAATGTGATTAATTTGGTAAACAGTTTATCAAAGGATTGCGAGCTCAGTGAGGGGAAGCCCTGCTGTTCAATACTGACATCAGTGCCTATAAAATAAACACACCTTAAAGGTAAATCTGTCTACAGTAACGACTAGTTCTTGTTAAGAGATTATTTTGAGTGCCTTCATTTTGACGTGACAAACACCTAGATGAGGTCATGTGTTCGATCTGTGGTAACATACAGGTTAACAGCTGGCTGTAAACAGCTCCAGCTGTGTTCAGTGCAATCCTCTAGTCTTTAAAAGCATTAGTGGGACTTTAGAGGATGAATTTGGTCCTCCTGCAGATTGTTGCACAACTAAACTCGTGATATGAAATCACATGGAGTGGGTGCATAAGATGCTGAGTACAGTAATTATTTCCATCATCAATCATACTGTTGAACAGGCGTTTGTCAGAAATGGTGGCGCATGCTTATTGTGGCAAATTATGAAAATGAAAGGGGTAAAAAACACAAAATGATCAGTTTCATGTAAGGCAAAGAAAAGCAGCAGGGTTTGATTTTAAAAGCTAAGGTTTAGAGTCACATTATTTCAAATATTTCTAAAAAGTTGGTCTCTACTTCTAACATTTTAGAGGTTAAAAAAAATAATTGGCTGGGTTTTGGAGTCTAATGCCATTTTCACACATGCTTTGCAGACCTGAACTTATCTACACACGTAACCCAGTTGGCGTGCGCGAGAGATCACAAATGACTCATGCATCAGGTGGCCTTTATCTTGTCCGTTCCCTCGTACAAAGTTTGAGGAAAAGTGATGACTGTGCAGCGTCTCCGCCGTCTCCTGTGCGCGCTGCTCGGGCCAGCGGATTTCCAGAAGGGAGACTGTGTTCGACACAGATGTGAGAGTCCCGATGATCATTTGTGCTTTCATTTGTGGAAAAGTTGTTTTCACAAGAAGTTGACTCATCATACAAAACACGATTAAGTAAAAACATCTAATTCTTGCTTTTGAGTGCTTCAGTTTAAAAAGTCCAGTTTAGGTCGACCTGCACTAAACGAGGCCTTTTGTGTTCTGACTTCGCTCTTTGTGCTGTTCTCGTTCTCAAGGGAAAAAAATGTTCTTGAGGCCACTCGGCTTCTTGAAGCCACTCCCTCAGCTTTGCCCTTTGAATGGCCAATGAGCATGCAAATGTCACTGTGCTCACTGCGGGCTTGTTAAGTTGGCACTTGAGTCTGGATGAGCGTGCTCTTTGATAGTGCTATATAAATGCAAAATTGTTACCACAGCTATCAGTCACATTTATAAGTGTGCTGTACACGGCTGACCGAACAGCGGCTCCCGTATCCGGGTTTAGCTCGGAGGAAGAAGGCCCGACTGTTCAGCAGAAAAATCCCCCTACCTGATGTTTTGTTTATGAAACTTTACTAAACTGAAAGTGTGTATGGTCCGCGCTTTGAAATGGATGTTCCTGTACTTGCTCACAAAGGCCTCCTGGCCTCCTGCCATGTGTGTGCTGCTGTTGTGCTTCAGATCAATGGTGGCTCGCGGCAGGCAGACAGACAAACGGGCAGCCATTCACCTCTCCAGAGTGAAATTGTGCAATCTGGGAGGGGTCGGGGGGAATAGAGGGCAGGGCGATTTTAAGAAAAAAAAAAAAAAAAGGGAAGGGAGCGCACGTGTTAAGACAAATCCTCCAGGTGCTGTAATTCATCTTCTTTTTAATATCGTTCAAAGCAAAGTTCTGGACGTGTCTGTGTGTAAGTGCCAGCTTGTGCACTTGTGCAATACTCCTAATTCATCAGCCTGATAACCCAGAGGCTCGAAAGCAATAAAGCTCCCATTCACAATTAAACTGCATCATAAGCCGAAGGTTCAGTTAAGTGTAGGATGTGGTTATTTATTCTGTCCCTTTCTCACGGCTGCAGGGAGTTGAGCAAACAAATTGGATCAATTTCTAATTGGATTATTGTTTTACTTCATATTACTGCGTCACGCTCCGGCTGTTTCTCCCCTGATAATAGACGTGTTTGCAAACGCAGAGAACATCAGACGTCCAAGAAGAAGCACACGTTGAAGATTTGGTTCTCATTTGGACTTTCTCCATCATTTACATGAGACATGGAAATCTCAGCATTGGCAGAAAATCCCCCTCCGCAAAGGCAACCTTAGCGTTTGATGTCTTGTCTGTTCAGACAGGACTTGAAATTGTTATATCTGAAATTGATGAGTCTGAGGCTGGTGATGGTACGACACACTCATGGCACGACTGAATTCACAGGTCATTGACTGTATGAAGGTTTCCATGTGGGTTCCACTCATGTTCGGCTCACTACACATCAGTTTTCGTACACAGGAAGTGATGAGGAACCGGATCCCGGGCTGAAGACGTCACGTGACTGCAGTCACACCTTGCTCTTAATGTGTGAGGGCTCTATCACGTCTTGTTTTTTCAGTTATAATTGTAAAACATGAACTGACAGTTCGCTGGGTAAAGGTAACATCTTCCACCTACACATAGGAATTAAACTGGTTCCTTCAATTCACTGGATTTCTATACCTCAAAGCTTATCAGAGTATCTATTATCAGTGCTGGTATGTGTGTGGGGTTTTGGTTTTTGTTTTTTTGCTCATAGCTAAACTGTGATGTCAGTCTCATGCCAGTGCACACCTCCATGTACAATTTTATTCTCTGCTGCTAATCAGATGGTAGTTGATGCTGAAAACTTTTCTTTCCCACAGAAAATCAATCGCATAAAGGAGCTGGTGAATAATCAAACCTATAAGCAGAATAGGCAGATGTGCTGCTGTCAAAGGTTTACCTGTACTCGTCCCTAGTTCTACCTCCCAGTATCGCTAACATTTTTTTTAATCTCATTATTTTTGACCTGTCTATAAATACATGACTGTCTGATTTGTAAGTTGTATTATGCAAAATTTAAACTGCTAACAGCTGCTGTGCATCTGCAAGCCTCTTTGCAACCCACCTCTCTTCCGGCTTCTCCTTTTCATGCTGTTTCTGATTTAATCAGTGTCCTGTTACTGATGCCTGTCACTGATGCCTGCCCTGCTGCGCTCTCTGTCTCCAGTTTTCCAAGTATGTGTATGGAGTTCCCAGAACGGAGCCATACCAGCAATTATAAAATTACTGCAGATGGAACACTAGCAGTCTTATTTTTTTCTAACTGTGCTCCTGACTGATGTGAGCTTAATAAGGTCAGAGCCCAGATGTTATCTTTCAGTGTAGCAGTTGTTGTAGTTTCACCAGTGTTTTCCAGTCTTTATGCTAATTACTACAAGCAGCCTGTTATCTTAGTGTTATATTTAACCAACATGCTGTACCTGATATAATTCCCCATTTCCTGATTGCTTTATTCTTTTGGTAATTGAGCTTCAGCGTCACTGCCAGTTTTTCACAAACACTGTGAATTTCCATGAAACTCCTCACCATAAGAAAGCCAGTCATCCTGGTAATTATCATACATGCTCTGATTAGCCCGACTGGAGGCTGTGTGTGCATTTGTGTTGGACTCTGCGTAAACCTGATGCAAGATAACAAGCTGATAGAGAGCAAGTGGATAAGAAGTGGGATTTAGGAGTCTTGTCCCTGTGATTGAAGAGTGTGTCGGTCAGCTGTATGTGACGGGTTTGTAAGGTGGAGGAAATGGTTTGTCAAACGCTGCTGTGCTGCTGCTGTTTGAGTGTTTATCAAGTTTATATCTGCTATCAAGACCTGTTGCTAGGCGAAAATTCACCATCATCAGCTATATTTGGCTTCTAGCGATAAGACTGTTTCCTGCTTTCTTTAAATGTAGAGGGGTTTTTTTTTTTTTTCTTAAAAAATGTAATAAGGGCTATGATATTTGAACATTTTAAATCAGGTTTAACCTGGAGCTAGATTATTTTCAGCTCACCATTTATCCGCTATAGTTAGCAAGCTGCCATTTATCCACTACTTGTAGTCAGACTAAAATGGTCCTGAAATTTATTGTTTAGTTTGCGGGTTATATGTATATTATATTTGGCAAATAAACGTGCTAGCTAATAAAGTTTCTTCCTTAAGTATTCCTTAATAGAGCATGCTTTGCTAATAGTTTCTATTTTGATTCGATTTCAGGATTCACAGGTCACTTAACACTGACCTGTGACTCATTCAGGTACATAAAGATGCTCAATAAATGAGCTTGTATCGTCTGCACATAACAGACAATGTGGTAAAAAAAAAAATGTGATTGAAGTTATGTCTTTTGGCACTTTTTTACTAGCAGCCTGTCACAAAAACACAGAACTGGTTCCAATTTCATTAGTTGAATCTATAAAAGATGTGAAAGAGCCATTAGCTTAAAACTTCATGGGGTGCAGTGTGTTTATAAAAAAAAAAGTGTCAGGACTGGAGAAACATCTACAGTAGATTAACAATATCTGAAAGTCAAAGTGGGAAAAATCCAGCACAGACCTGACTGATGCATCTGGCCCTTCAGTCGACCCTTCGTCGAAACATGTGCTGTTCACAGAAACCTCATCAGAAATGGTCGCAAGTCTTAGATAGCGTCTTTCTGTGTGTGTGTTTGCAACTGTTCCTCACTGTCCATGTAAAATATAAAGAAGTGATGGTTTTCCAAAGACTTGCACAGTACTGTACTCGTTTATTTTTGCATTTTCATAACACTCCTGCTCTGCCTCTCACTCATTCGGTTTTTATTGGATTAGCTGAGCTTAACTTTCAGTGGATCCTCTGATTACTGAAGAAATACCCCCGATGTACCTGTTACTCCTTGTTGGGATTTCTGTAATGGTGGCAGGAATTTTTGCCACAATGTTGTCTTCTTCTTTCTAACATTTTATAGACTTGGCAGTTGTTTTATGGATTTATTACCCAGCTTGATTTATATTCGAAAACATGACTTTCTTGCAGAAAACAAAATCTTTTCTTACATCTTATTGGTTTCACACTTCCTGAAATTGCATGGGAGAGAAGGAACGAAAACCTTTTCGTAACCAGCGAATCTGGGAATCTCCCAGCAGGACGTGTCGGGATGTAATCAGTTCTTAGTAAATCCTGGCGGCTGGAACGATTTCAGCTCTGGAAATCTAAAACGACAACAAAGGAGGAGAAAAAACAGATCTCCAGTGTTGCATACACACAAACCGCGATCCATCATCAGCTGTCTCCTGTGTGCCTGTGATCATTTTCAGTGTTTGGGATTAGGAGGCGGGCTGGGTGTGTGTGCTTGTGTTACTGTTGGATGGCGGTGTTGGTATGGCAGAGCCAGTGCAGACTTGAAAATGATTGCTTTTAGTGTGGCACTTTTCCCTCATTATTCCCTTCCTCTGTCATTCCAGTCGGGGCCTGCTTCGCTGCAGCTCGCCGCACAAATATTTAGCTTTGTTTATGTTCTGCACAGCCACACACACACGAAAGTGCTGAGCGTGTGGTGTTTCACGTCTTCATTTAAACCGCCGTGTTTATTGAATACAATTTTTCAACTTGACTGTGGATTAAAATAGGTAGTTGGGCAAGAGTTGCCCAACACTTATGTTTTCAGATCCTTCCCTTTTTTTTGTTTTTTTTTTCTTTTTCACCCCCTCTCGTCGTTACCAATAGATTTATATCAAGAGACACTTTGTGTGTTTACATCGGTGCACAATGAGCGTTTCCTCCCGTCCACTTGTTGGCGGGGCTCTAGCCTTAGCTAAACCTCAAGGAGAGCAACTCCCCTGTAAGAAGGTAAACAAGTGGTTCAGTATTTGTGTCGCCAGTGACGGTGGCTCAGTTCTTCACTGTTCTATTAAGGAGTCACCTCAAGAAAACAGATGTACTCTCACTACTTGTAGCATTAAAGCCACACGTGGTAATTTATTGGCCGTTTATGTTTTATACATATATCTTTCTCCAAAATTTGCCACTTCCAAATCCAGCGGACATATGTCCTCATTATATTTGTTAAAAACATAAATTCCCTCTTTAAAAATCTGAAATTAAGGACAAGTAATAGTCCGGTAATTACAAATAACACTTTCCAAAGTGTGCATGACTTTATTACGAGGAGGATTTTTAAAAGTTTGGGAATACATGATGGCATTAAGTCCCCGATATGAATCGAGCTCTAAACACTTATTTCAGCAATTCCCACAATGCAACAAATCACATGAACACCTGAATGAATTTCCACCTTGGACTTTGTTTCTTGTGGTCTTTTATTTTGAAAATCACTTAAAAATTAGGCCTCCGGATGGTTTCCTTGGATTTAAGAAGGCCAACTCGGCAAGGACCCAGGTCTGTCTTTCTTACTAGGCTCCCAGCACAGCTCCCAGGTAGATCCAGTCTCAGTGCTCCCTCTTTATCTCATGAAATAAAAGTTCAATAATTGGGAAGAATTTCTGTGGGAATAGAAATTCCTGCAATCCTTCGAGTTGTTTTTTTCTTTGGTTAAATAATATTAAAAAAGTCGGTGTTGTCATTTATGCACATGGATTTGATGAAGTGTTACTTATAACGTCATGCATGTCCATGTATCAATGAAGGAAGTAATTTTTCTAGAAGTAATCAGACACTCGAGGACCGTAGTTGAAAATCTGCCATGTCTCATGCACGCATGTGATCCTCATGCATGTATTAATCCAGTGGATGGAGACCTGGTCCTCATGTTCCTCTGTCTGCTTTAGCAGTGCCTCAGGTCAGCGATGATGAGCGTGTATTGCTGCATGCGTGAACTTAAATGACCCCTCTTTGTTTTGGCCTGTGTGTGAGGAAGGGCAGGAGGCGTGGCCGGCTCAGTGTTGCTGTTGTGCAACAGACGGTGATCGTTTTTGTCGGCTCGTGGACTGCACGCCTCCCGGATCAGGTTGTTTCTGAACCCGACCCGACCGCACAGAGTGGGACCTCCCTGCTCGTTCACTGATGGACCCCCGCTTGGCTGGGTGCCTCGTCTCGGTCGTTTCCACGCATGCGTTCTTATTGAAACAGTCTGAGCTTCTTCACGCTATAACTGAGAGCAGAGCCTCAGGCGGCAGCTTAAGCCTTGAGTTGTTTTGCAGAAGTAATTTTATCCATCAAACACAAGTTTACTTCCCCCCCTCGGGACTTTGCTCGGTCTCTTCACACTTCAGCATTAACCTCACGTGTCAGTTTGGTTGATGTGTTGCTTCCTTTGTTAAAAATGTCTTGAAATGCTGATTGTGAGATAAATGTTGCTTTCCTTTTGTTAAAATGCTGCATAGGAAGCACATTCAGTGATGATGACGATTACTTTTTTGAAAGGGATGTTTTGCTTTCATATGCATCTACAAGCCAGTACTGTGAGGAGATTTGTCACATTTGTTTTGCTGTATAGTACAAGAAACGCATTTTAGTCCAGTCTCCCTGTATTTCCACTTTCTGATGTGGTTTAAAGGCTGATTTACTTTTTCATTAAAGTAGCCAGAGACAGGCTGCTGCTGGTGGGAAGCTGAAGTAACCATGAAATCCTCAAGGCCTTTGGAGTTGACCCCATGTCTGGAGGCAAAGTCAGAGAGAGTGTGTGTGTGTGTGTGTGTGTGTGTGTGTGTGTGTGTGTGTGTGTGTGTGTGTGTGTGGCTGTGTGGTTACAGCCAGCCTCACTCCACCTCTGCAGCAGTGTGTGATCTGTTCAGCACAGATTTTCTGTTTCTGCTTCCAGCCAGAGTCGCCACTACAAGGTGAAAGCACACAAAACACAGCCTTACAGGAAATGAACATCAGCTTAAATGTCAAGCTTCTTTGATGTTCAGGAAAAATTGTTTGCATATCATAAAATGTAATCTGCATTTTACAGTTTACCAAAACCATTTATATATTTGTTTCATTTGTTTACAGTCCAAAATCCTTAAGGTTCACTTGTTTGTGGTGAAACCGATTTGTTAAATAGGTGGTAGTGATAGTAGCAGTGACTGCATTTTTCAGTGTATTATATTCTTCGTGCCAACATAAACAAACTTCCAAAAACAAAATGATTTTTTTTTGTTAATTTTCCCTCTTATCCACTTTGCCTCAAAGTCAGTTAGCAGCTCTAGCTAACATTAGAAATGGATTCATTAATATTAAAAATATTAATCGCAAATGCCAAAACAACTGCCGTGTCCCAGGAAAACTCGAGCAAACTGATCTTGCTTTAGATGGAATTTTGTTAGAATTCTCCACGTACCGGCTGTGGTTGGTAGCTAGCAAATAATCCACGTTAGCCATAGGCTATATAGCAGATGAGCGTAGCCATCACGACCATCAGTCGTGATTTTTATACATCTTGCAAACTGAGTGTCAGAAGGATTATCCATTTTATGTTCTTGGGACTTGTAATCACAAGTCATTAGTCGGTGCGTTTTCAAAGTAGCGCTAACCCCGATTTTGTGAAAACGCTAATCCTGAGGCTTCAAAACTTCGGAAACCAGTGGGCAGCTGCACCGTGGCTATGGCCATCTTTCAGACTTCTGCTCCAAATCAACATCGTGACGTAACCAGAACCTCCTGAGAAATGGAAAAACTACAAGGTGCAGGGTTAAGAGGGGTTTCCAGTTAGGATGCAGATTACCAGCACAAGTATAAATCAACCTACAAGTCTACTTGTAATCGGAAGGCTCGCCCCCTGGTGGCCAATAAATCCGTTTAACGCACATGCATGCTGGCTTCGCTTCTCAGACAAGGCTGTCTGTTATACTTTGATATTTGATACTTGAGTGTTTCAGTCAACAGTAGCCAGAAGAAAACACACACTTCATTGAGACTCCTTGTGCTTGGATTAGACCCTGGCTGCAGCTTGCAGCATTAACCGTAAGAAGCCTGGCCGCAGCACTGCAGAAACGACCATCTGTCAGGTTAAACTACAGGTCTGGTCTCTCCGAGGCTGCAACAAATGTCTGTAGTTTTTCACATAGTACGGTCTACATATGCTCTTTTCAAACAAGTCTTTCCTTCCAGTGCGTCGTCCATCTGCATCGCTGGCTCGTCCTCCCCTCCCTCGCTGTGCATCAGTCTGCCTCATCGGGCTTCTGGCTAATGACAGACGATGCTGCACATGTTGGCTCTGCTGAGCGAGACGGCAAAAGATGCCAGTGACCTTTCCTCTGCTGACAGCAGCACTTTACAAGGCTCTGTGTGTTTGAAGGCAAGCGTTAGGGTGTGGCTGGGCACATGCATGTGAGCAGAAGTCTTTTTTTTGTGTGTAATTGGTTCATATCATGGGATAATCTCTATGTAGGCATGGACATTCCAGTGGCGAGTCCCTGGAGATGACCATCAAAGTGCTTGGAATGAAAAACACCACGCATACGCTGTTGGCCTTACAGAGTTCAGCCTTTCAGATGGCCCCCCCAAAAAAAACTGCACACGTAAGAAAGGTTGCACTTGAGCTCCATGCTGAGTCAGGCTGACTCTGTGATGATGATGAGTGAGAGGTTGTTTGTTTGGGAGCTTAAACTGTCAGGGCAAAATTTGACAGGTCGAACAGGGCTGCAGTTCCAACCACTGCTGTCTCAGCAGTTGGTGCATGTTTGCAACGTAACCTGCCTGTGCGAGTCTGTGTGTGGCTGCCCGTTAATCACAGGATTACACAGCAGAGTGTCAAAAAAAAAAAAAAAAAAATGTTTTCGTCTAAGTGTGAAGGCAGAGAAACTTAGACAAGTGTGATGTGAATCCACAGCCATGCAGGCTGCTTTCCAAGAGAAATTGGTGCTAATGTGTGCACAAAGAGGCTTTTTAAGTATAAAGTAACCTTTAATCAGCTTCAGGGCTCCATCTTCCAGCCCACATGAGTCTGCATCAGCCTCTAAGTGCAGCAGATGTATAAAGAGAAGTGGAGATTAGTCCTGCACCCCTCCCCTCCACACTTGTGCCGCTCAGCCTTCCTTTTTATTCTGCAACAGGAAGCAAGCGACTGTTCGCAAGTGCAGTTGTGTCCGTGTGCGAGTCTTACATGTGTGCACCCATGCATGCGTGCAGCGCTCGCAGTCTGGAGTCCTCGAGCGACCTTGTGAAGAAGGGACTCAGCAGCCAGTCGATGAGAGTCGGTCTCTGCAAGGTTTAGAAGTGGACCGGCCTCACTGTGTGTGTCTGCGTGTGCGTTAATGGCATTACTCACTGCACTCTAGTCTGTACTCTAATAGGCTTTGTGGTTTTTCTATCATCAGTCAGATCCAGAGCCCAGCTAAGATCCAGGCCAGTGTCACTCTGACTTTAGTTCACGACTGCAGACTTTGACCCTCTCTCACGCTCTCTCACTCCTTCGCTTCACATTTATGTCACAAATGAAGATAAAAGGTTGCCGGTTTAGCTTTTATTGTTAGCTAAAAGGATATTTGATGTATAGCCAAGCTTTAAGGTCACTGTTTCAGACTGTGCATGTAAATAAGTCTCCACGAGACACTGAATTGCATCCTGCTAACCCTAACAAACAGACTGAGTGGCTTTAAAGGGGGTTTAGAGACAGCTTTAGAAACATTTAACACTGATTCAGAGTCTGTTTGGCATGTATATGAAAACTATACTTCCCAAAACCACGTCATAGTGCTGTCAGCGTTAATCTCGTTAAAATGACGTTAACACCATAACTGCATTAACGCGGCAAATCTCCGTTAATGAGTTAACGCGTTGACACCGTCCAGTGCTTTCCAGAAAGTAAAAATGCTGTTGAATTTCTACCACTGAAAGGTGTTCATGTGTGCTCACTTTAACCTTTCTTGGTGTTGTCAGCTATTGAAGTCACGATTGATGTGATCTGACTAATGGAAAAGAGCAGATTTACAGTTAGCGGCTCAAAACTTGAGCACATACATGCTTCGTTCTTTTGACAGTATGTCTGCATGCTCCATGTAAATACTTGTACCCTTATACTTAAATTTGTCTGGTTTTCTGACCCGTGTTGTCCAGAATTATGTCAAAAAAAGTTGTAAAAAGATATCAAATGAAGTCTTCTACTCTATATTAAAAAGTCTTAATATAGTGTTTCACAGGACTGGAGGGAGTGGATTTTCTAACAAATCCACCCCATGTTCAGACAGACGTCTCAAATTCTGCAAGCTTCAGTATACATGTTAAAGTTCATGATGGTGCATTTATTATAAAAAGACTGAACAAGTATGGCCTGTTTGGAAGGATTTCTAGAAGCAAGTCTCTTTTCTCCATGGCAGCATGGCTTCGGTTTTCAAAGATGTATCTGAACAAAGCCAAAGACTTCTAGAGCAACGTGCTTTAGACAGACGAGACCAAAGTGAAGATGTTCGGCCGTAATGCACGGCTCCATGTTTGGCATGTTTGCTGAAAACCAAATGTCAGCATGGTAGTGGAGGGATGATGATGATTTGGGCTTGTTGTACAGCCACAGGACCTGGGCACCTTGCAGTCACTGAGTCGACCATGAATCCCTCTGAATACCAAAATGTTCTAGAGTCAAGTATGAGGTCAACTGTCTGAGAGTTAAAGCGTGGCAGAAACTGGGTCATGCACCAGCACAATGACCTGCAGACATGGCAGGAAATCTACAACAGAATGACTGAAAAAGAAAAGAATTAAAGGGTTGTAATGGACCAAAGTCCAGACCTCAGCCAGGCTGAACTACTGTGGACCTTTTTATGAGAGCTGCACATGAGTGAATGCCTGCAAATTTCAGCGAACTGAAGAGTGGACCAAAATTCCTCCACTATAATAAAGGAGGTACTACAAGCTGCTGAATCATGGTGTGCTTTTCAAAGTCCTTTTCTTACATTTACGTACTTATTTTTCAGTAACTGGTAAATTTGTAAATGTACCGATACCCTGTTGCAATTGTTCGTGGTGAGATGTTACAATAACACCGTTACGCGTCATAGCAAGACTCAGCATTTACTGGAGCAGTGCAGCATGTTGTGTTTTTTGGTGTTGGCTCCTTCATGCCAGACTACACTCTCACAGAGCTGCTAGACATACTTTTAGACATTTTGGACGGGATCCAAAGTAAACCGGTTGAATACACGTAGCAACACTAGAGGACAAATGAGTTATTTTAATTCCAGCTTAATTGGCTGTAACAATAATGCTTTGGACCAGTTAAATACTCTAACATCACTGAGCTATATTTGTTTGCATGCCAATGTATTTGTGATTTGTTTTAAGGGTAAAACAATTAACTTTGTTTGTAATTCAACAAGTCTATAAATCTCTGAAGGCAGCAGATGAAGCGTGAGTGGCCAGAATGCATAAAATGATAGAAAACGAAGACAGAATTTAGCAGCAGTCCCCTCTAATTGATTCGCAATGCTAACATTTTCCTTTCACACTTACTCGTACATGTAAAACACTTAAAGTGCTGGCCTTTCTCACCGCGCGCACGCAGCACGCCGCACGCACGCCAAACATTCCCAGAGTGTTTTGCTTTCATCTGCTGCTCGTACACATTTCTGTGGAAGTCAAACTACTTGCCAAGCAAATATGCACAAACATGCACCCGCCGGGAAGCATGTCGCGTCTCCATAGTTACCATACCAGACGGCCTCATTGTCATGGCAGCAGGTTTGGTCAGACGAGCAGCCAAGAGGAGTGTGGAAGAAACTCGACCGACCCACTAAATGTTTCGTGGCCGGTTTCCAGATATCACTCAGCCAGCACTTGGATTTTTATTGCTTCAGAGGGTGTTGATGGTGTGACTGATGCATGTGTGATAGATCCGTCATCACCAGCGCTGCGCCGCACGCCTACTCTCCTCAGCCATACATCTGTTAACTGTGAGGCGTCTTAAATATTTCTTTCATCCAAATATGGAGCAGTCATGGCTTCCTCCCAGGGTGTGAGGCAGATTTTAAGTGTTTTTTGCTTGTGATGACAAATTGTCGTTTTTTTTTTTCTTGAGTTTTGTGTGGAAATTGGAGTATGGTGCTGTAGCTGAACTCTTAGCTCTCGTTGCTTCAGTTGATCCAAATAAAGTGTTTGTTCTCCTTTCCCTCATCATCCAGGTGCAGCACCGTGTGTCCGGTCAGGTGATGGCTCTGAAGATGAACATCCTGGCCAGTAACAGGGCCAACATGCTCAGGGAGGTCCAGCTCATGAATCGACTATCGCACCCTAACATACTCAGGTAACTGAAATGTTGGCTTTCCCGCTCACTCTTAACATGAACTCAGTTTTTACCTTTTTTCATTTAAAAAAACAAAAAACTTTTCTTTCCAGTGTTTGATTTTCATTGTGATCGCATGTCTCATCGTACACTGTAATGTACGATGAGGCAATACTCAGCCTTCAAACACTGGTGATGGATGTGGTTTGTGTGATCCACAAGAAGAGCCCAGTGATTAGATTGTCAGTGGGCTCATTGTCAGTGATTGCACTGTCGTCTGTATCGTTCAGTTCCGTCTGGTGTTGAACGGTTTTGGTTTTGGTTTTTTGCAATTTTTGCACAATTCCACTTTATGTGGTCCTGTTTGTTTATGTCATATGTAGCACCACGGTCTTGGAGGAACGTTGTCTCGGTTCACTGTGTACTGTACCGCTGCACATGCTTGAAGCCACTTGACTTGAAATTAACTTTTTAATGACCTTTTAATAGGAGTCTTTGGACCTTTTTGCAGTAGCCATGTAGCCTAAAGTGAACATGGATGTAGAAGTGGGTGGGCTATAAAAGGTCCATAGACCGCGTTGGTGCTCCTCACCTGCTAAAAAGATAACAAAACCCAAAAACA
This sequence comes from Oreochromis aureus, assembly GCF_013358895.1. Taxonomy (NCBI): domain Eukaryota; kingdom Metazoa; phylum Chordata; class Actinopteri; order Cichliformes; family Cichlidae; genus Oreochromis; species Oreochromis aureus. The sequence continues at coordinate 27,072,812 of NC_052944.1, forward strand.
ACTTACTGCAATTAGCTGCACAGCAGACCATGTTATTGAACAATTGCAATAAAATGCTCCAAAAGGCACCAGAAGCCACAAACTGTCTCGAGTTCCAGCTCAGTGATTCAGATTGGCAGAAGCGACACTTGCCCAGCAGCTTCCTCTGTCGGGACATGCCTCTCAAAGCAGCCGTGCATTTGATAAAACCATTTTATAACTGTTGACACTGTTTAAATGGTTGTGTAATATACCTGTAATAGCGCCTGTTCAGGGTGTGTCCACCATACTAAAAAAAAAAAATCCTTGAAATGTATAAAAATGGAAAAAGTTTAGACTTGACATTAATATATGTTACTGTACTTTTTACCCGCAGGTTTATAGGCGTGTGTGTCCATGAGGGGCAGCTCCATGCTCTCACAGAGGTAAGAGTCATTAACGTGCTACAGCACAGATGGCGATCTGGTTTTGATCTCCTCACTTTGCCCTTTGTAGTGGTAACAGGCAGCTGTGTGCTGCACATGCATCTCCATGAAAGCAATGAGGTGACCAGAAACAGATATTTATCTGCCTTTGTCCTCACTATAAACATTGTAGCAGGCAAGATTACCTTGTAGCAAGAAAAATGTCAAACTCATCAAATGGAGGGAAAATATCTGCAGTCTCAATCTGTGGTTTTTAATTGCGTCTGTATTAGAAAGCCAACCTAAATTAATGTTATACATTGGTTTTTGAGCTCACTTTGCACAGAACATGACACTTATTGTGCATTTTATATCTTTTACATTATTTATCTAAATGCTTTGAGGCATTTATGAAAAGTTTTGGCTCTTTTGATTTTGAAATACATTTAAATCGCACAAGATTTATCTCACAGACTGAGTTTTAAATGTGGCTGTAGAGAGATGGTTTCTTCAGATCCTGAACTTTAAATCGGTACGAGTCGAGTTATTGGTCCCGGGGGGAGGAGAGAGAGAGAATCAGGCCTGCTGTAAGTCATTGGCTGGCTTTTTAGTTTGCTGAATATACCCATCTAATATCCATCTTTGTTTACTGTTGTGTAAACTTTACAAGTCGCAGTCAGTTATTTTTGAAAGGTCGTCTGACGCAGGCGTACTGTCAACCACATTAATTTAGTCAGTTTATCTGAAAATTGATCTTAAATAAATGTTTAAAGACTCATAAATATTATTATTAAATTACCTGAGCCCTGCCCTCCAGTTTAGTAAACGTGTTGAGGCAGGTTGATTGGATGAATGTGTGTATGAATTTCATTGTCAATTCTCAGAATTCAGGAAATTTCATTTTCATTTCACCACATAAACCCAGAACAGGCTGTACAAGCGTCTGCAACTGCGGTACACTTAATCCTGACCAGACTGAGGTCACACAGTTTATAACAGGTCACCTGTTTCTTAGATGTTGCCATAGTAACTGTGCAGCTGGTCAGTAAAAAGGATAAAGGTCAGGACTCAGAGGCGTACCTGCTCTAACGTCGGGTAGTGTCTTTAGTGGGTCGTGTTGTTCAGAGGTTTTATAACTTTTGTTTTTCTTAATTTTTATTTAAATGATTGATTGGCAAAGAGGTTTTATCATCATCCACATTTTTAGAAAAGAGGAAATTCTTGTCACCTTGTGGTTAAATTGTTTATCATGCAGCCTCAGTGGAAACGAGAGCTTTTGTTGCATATCAATTTACAGAATATCCTGTTTTTTAGTTTAATCTTCTCTTTTTCAAAACTTTTTCTCTTTTTTTCAAAATTTTGCTGTCAGCTCATCTTCTCATAAATGAAAGTGACATTTTCAACCATTGAAATAACAATGCATGCAAACAGATTTCCAGTCTTTGCCCAGCAGATGACTTGATGAATATGAAAAGTCATGGCCTAAATTTGCTACTATAATCTTCAGTGAGGCTTGCCTGGCACAGTTCAACACAGGAAGATTAAGTGCTTGAAAACTTGAGATTTAATTCTGATCTGCTCTTAACTTTGACAAAAATAGACTAAAAAAGGATCCGTAGTTGTTGTTGGAGTAGATCTGATGTTTGACTGTGTATGACAACATTTCAGTTCAGTTAAATTGTATTAATATAGCACAACAGCAATGCTGGAGACTATTGGCCACATGAACACCAGCCACCCTCACATACTCTGGACATGCAGTAAAATTCAAGTATTTTGGGACAATCTGTGTCTAACTCGAGACACAGAAAGTTGTTTTAAAAAAATAAATAAATAAATAAATAAATTCATTAAACTCAAAGCAGTTTCAGGTTAAAGATTAAAACCTACAGTAGAAGAAACCCAGATGATGAGCATTAGCAAGCACTTGGTGACAGTGGGGAGGAAGAGCTTCGTTTTAAGCTTTTAAGCAGAATGAGACTCATACATAATCTGTATAATTAATATAACCAATTCTGTTTTTGTTTGGTCTCCTGATAATTCAGTACATCAATGGTGGAAACCTGGAGCAGCTGTTGGGCAGCGACGTGTACCTGTCGTGGAGTGTGCGACTCAGCCTTGCTCTGGATATCGCCCGGGGACTGAAGTACCTGCACAGCAAGGGCATCTTCCACAGAGACCTGACCTCCAAGGTGATTAAACATACACAGTGCTCATGTACTGCTCACACACATCACTGAGAATCAACACTGACTGAACCCACTCGCTCAGAAGGTTGTGACGCACATAGGAGTATGAATGCTCCACAATAGCACCAGGGCTACAGGTGAGTGTGCGCACACGCACAGGGAGACGCAGGAGTGTAAATACTTTGTGATTAGTAAACAGAAGGGGGTAAAAAAAGATCAGAGTACAGATTTAAAGACGCTGCAGGTGCGTTACAAATCGTAAAATGACATCTGATGCTATCACAGAAGTCCAGTGTTGGAACTGGGTCTGTGCCAAACAGCAGCCGAAACATCTGTGGGAGTCTTGGCAGGCAAACTTTTCACACTTAGAGCCCTTACTCACGTCTGTGTTTCTCACATTTTATTTTTATAGGTTGTTTTTGAGTATCCTACAGGAGCCGGTGCACGTTTGTTGTATTTAAAATGCACATTAATAAAGATTGTGTAAAAATGTGCCAGATTTGGTGATTACAGGCTTATCATCTGTGCTCCCGGCAGGTCGTGGACTTTTGTAAACTACTGCCAGTCACGTGTTTTATGCAACAGCTGATAATCCGCTGCATTCAACACTAGCCAGTGGGCATCACATGTCCTGCGTCCAGAGTATTTCTAGGAGTGTAAAGGAGATAATGGGGGGGAAACACCGCAATATGATGCTCTGCCTGAATTTTCTTAAATTTAAGTTTTCTTCTTCTTCTTCCTCCAAAAAAGTAACCAAAAACATCTTTGCAGGCATGCAGGAAGCACCGCTCTCACATACTGTGGATGCACAGTTTGCTGCAACAAAAAAGTGATTCATGTGACCTTTGCTCCTCTGTTCAGAACTGCCTGGTGCGCTGGGAAGGTGGCGTGTGCTCGGCTGTGGTGGGAGACTTTGGCCTGGCAGAGAAAATACCAGATTACAGGTCAGTCCGTCGACACCTATCAGCTCTGTGATTAGATAAGTCGTGCTCAATAAATTCCACTCCTGCACTCCTCTCCGCTCTGTTTATATTCCATGCCATATCTCTTTCTCCGTGCACTCGGAAAGATTTCCTTCAACTTCTGCTTTTCTCCTGGAGACGTTCGGATGAGACACAGTCACGCACAAAATGAGACTGTTGCTCACTCCCGATCAGTCGGGTTTTTCCAAAGTACACAGGCACACGCTGCCTTCCTCCGCTGTTTCATAGGTCCAGGGGAAGGCAGACGGGACGGCATTTTGGCTCACAGCGATCTTTTCAGTGGTGGGTTTTTTTTTTTGTTTTGTTTTTTTTTTTTGTTTTTTTTTGTTTTTTTTTTTAGTGGGAGCTTTTATGACACACCACTAACTCACAGCTTGGTTCCTGGTGTCGCGTTATGACTCTTCCTCTTCGTTTTTGCAGCTGCATTTCTAGTGACATTTATGTGGTTTCTACAATTCATCACTGGCCTGTACAGGCTATAAATGACCAGCAATCCTCAGATGTGTCTTTTTATTTTATTTTCTGCAGCTATTTTTCCACTGACATCATGTCTGTTAAGTGGCGGATGATCAGATTCTTGGCATAAAAGGGCCCCTCTCTGAAGATTGAGGGGAAAAGACGTTAAAATGTTTACAGAAGAAAAAGTGGTTCAACAAAGTGTTAGTAGAGGGGACAAAACACACAAATTGTTAGGCTTTTTTAAATTGTAGACTTGTTTATGCAAACTGATTTTTATTTATTTTTTAATCTGACAGTTATCACATGTAAATATATTCTCTCTGAATCTGTAAAATGACCAGCAACTGAACCTCATGAGGCTTGTTGCAAGATAGTTGGAGAATAGAGAAATTATTTAAGAAGCAGTGCGGCATCTTAATATTTTCTCTTGCAACGAAAGAAGTGGTGTGATGGAGACTGTCCTGACGTCTGTGCCTGAAGTATGGAACTAGACCCAGAAGGAGGTCCTGAAAACTTTGAAATGAAATTTTTTCCCACAGTTCATTAGTTAAAATGCAGTTTTTACATAAATGGAAATGAATTTCCACTAGTTGTTACTTGGCTCTAGCTTCAGCTTCAGTCTGTTTCTCCCCAAATAAAAACTGGCAGTCATGTAAAAGCCATTTGTCTGGAAATGTGGTAGAGAGGTTTGTATTCTTGGGAATGTCACTGTGTGGGCAAAAGTACTGGGCCACACATCTTAGACTTCAGGTGTTTTCAGTCCCGCTGCCACAGATGTATAGAACCAAGAACAGACATGCAGTCTGCTTTTAGACATTTGTGAAAGGATGGGTCGTTCTGAAGAACTCAATGAAGTTGAGTGTGATGATGTAACAGGATGCCACCTTTGCAGCAAGCCAGTTTGTGAAATGTCCTTGTAGATATTCCACCATCAACTGTAAGTGGTGCTGTTACAAAGTCGCTTCTAGGGCTCCAAACCTTCCCTGGCATCAACATCAGCACAGAAACTGTACATCAGGAACTTTACTGCATGGGTTTCAAGGGCCAAGCAACTCCTGTGTGTTTAATGAGTAGGTTGCCCAAACTAGGAATACATGGTTTTCGACCTGGAGCATGGTCTTGGGGAGGTGTTTAAGAATGCCTTAACCCAGGCCTTGCTTGACTCCACCAGTTCCTGTGTGTCCATCCTCCTTTGAGCCTCCCACCTGCAGGAGGCGCTGTAGGGGATCTGTTGCTTTGTGGATTGGAAGGGGGTTGCAGGTGTAGGCCTTTTGCAGTCTGATATCTGGCAGCTTAAACCAAACAAACAAAACCTGATCCTGTGGTTGCATGTGGTGTTCATGTGTCAAAATGAAAGCCCTTTCAATGTAAGCAAGCCTTTGTCCATTACAGTGTTGGGCTTTCCTTTTAGAAAGAATTGCATGAGGAGCTGCTTTTGTATTGGTGGCCTGAGGGTGCATGCAGCATGGCTTATGGGCAGGTGTTAAAATGCATGCAATGTTGTAATGAGTTCTCTTTTGCTGTGCATGGATTTTGGTGGCTGATGATGATTAACTCTATTAGATAAGAAAAGCAGTGACACCACGAGTGTAGCAGGTTGCTGCGTGTTGTTGAAACAAATAGCTGAACTAAAGTTATCTGCACAACTATCTGATAAAGACTGAGTCACTGCACAGAACTAACAGGTTAATGTAGTATCCACGAGTATAACACATACTCGCAACAAATGACAGCGCTTTACTTTCTGCATCAGAGTTTAGAAAGAGGAAATGCGGTACTTGACGCACATCAGTGTTATGAATTTTTTCACTTTTGGAAAATGCCAAAAAAGGAGTTTTAAGGAGACTAAAGAATTTGTTGTCTTTATGTTCAGCATTTCTGCAAAAATGTTTTTGGCCATCAGCAGAACAACATGAGTCTGACTGTTTAAAAGGGCTGTCGAGGCTGACCTCAAAGCAGTGCCATAGCCAGTGTGTCTCTGCCCACACATGTGCAGACACACACTTGACAAACACTCTTGTCTCTTTAGTCCTCATCCTCCCCTCTGTCTCCAGCTATTAAGTTAAAAACACGACTCCTTCTGAGATGAGACAGACACTGTAAGCTTGTGTGTGTTCTGTTTTCACTGGTTCTGTTTGTGCCCAGCCACTTTCTGTGTTTACACAAGTGTGCGTCACTGTCAGGAGGGGTGACTTCGGTTGTCTCTCTTTCTGCAAAACCTGCCAAAATGTGTCCAATGAGCTGAAAAATACATTTTTACAGATGCTTCCATGTAACTGTCACTGTGGACTTTTGCATACTTCCACCTATCCAACATGACAGCTGTTTGTTCCAGACTTTGTTTCAATAGGAGCTGGTCAATTGTGGGGTTTTTTTTCTTTTCTTTTTTTCTCAAGGCTGTGTTTGCTCTTGATTTTATTCAAACACTGTTGCATCCTGCAGCAGACCGCTAGCAGAAAATGGATGATGTTGACGTGTGTGTGTGTGTGTGTGTGTGTGTGTGTGTGTGTGTGTGTGTTTGAGTGAAACTGCTGTGCCTGTGGCATGGGGAGGGAAAAAAGGGAAAGGAAAGATGATGACAGGGGTTTAGCACTCCAAATAAGGTCAAACTATTCCAGTCCTCCTCCTTTTGCTCTCCCGGCTTTGCTGGATCTCTGCTGTCCCTCATAACAAGTCACTCTCGCCCTTCTGCTGATATCATCTGAACTGTTTATGCTGATGACTTTTCTGTTGTGGTGTTTTCCCTGTGCCGCCTTCTGCGGTCGCTCTGTTTCTTCCAGTCCACTTCTCCAAATGGTGTTTACACTAGGAGCTGTGACCGTCTCGACTCATCCTTTCTCCCTTCTGTATGGTGTGGGTTGTTTTTTTTTTTTTTTTTTTTTTTTTTTTTTTGCAGTATCATAGCCCTCAGTAGCAGATGGAAATAGCACAGAGAGGAAGTATCTGCCAGCTCTGTGTGTGTGTGTGTGCAGGCATATGTGCAAGCACGTTGTCCTTGCACATTCTTGTGTTCCTTCCTTTTTAATTCGGTCAAAAATTGCACAACAATATCTCCACATAACTGAAAAACACTGTGGTTTCTTAGATACTGAGGAAGTGCACACAAACACGCGTACGCTTGCACAGAGCAACGTCTCACCCCGCACGACCTCTCTTGATTAGCTTCTGTGTCACTGAATTGGACTGTGAAGCCTGCTCTTGTTGCACCTTTTATCAATCTGTCATCTTCTTCGGTCTCCTGCACGTCACAGGCTTCTATATAGAAAGTTATCATCGTGCATATTGTTTTGCATGCGTCACTGCTGGGCTTTTGAAAGGTGAACATCTGTGTCCTAAAGGCCCCAAAGGTGGCACCATGACAGCCTAAATATGTGAACTGGAACTAGATAAAGACTGGAAAGCATGGACTACAAAAAACAGTTGCATAGTGTTCATGCCAAGCAGCCGATTGTTGCCTCTCCCCATTTTAAGCCCCGATGCTGAAAGATCTTTTACTTCTGTTGAGAATAACATTAAACTCTGAGAGTCTATTTAGTTAGTTTTATGTGATGTCAAAGGGGAAAAAGCAAGCCAAAGCATCACAACTGTTTGCTGTTCTGGTAATTGTTTTTTCTGAAGTGGTGAAATCGCCCAAAATGACTCACAATGACGAAACCTCAGGAGCTGCCTTTGAGTTTGTTTTATCTGACGAGTGAAAAATCAGATTAAATTCAAATGTCGATTGTTTGCGTTTTTATATTAAAGCGTTAGAGGATATTTGCATCATGAAGAAATCACTTTTAACAAAGTCGAGCATAGAGTGCACGCACATTATCCTAACAGCACACTAAAGCACATTTAACCTGATTCCATTAAACTTGTGCATTTAGAGGTTTTGCTTCTCTTCTCTTTCCCGTTTTCCTGCAGTGAGGAAGAAGGCCAGGAGCCTCTGGCTGTGGTCGGCTCCCCCTACTGGATGGCTCCGGAGGTGCTCAGAGGAGAGGTGTATAATGAGAAGGTACTGACAGCTCACTCTCTTCACTCCGCTTCAGCTGCACGTTGTTTCAGAAGTCCAAGGTCCACAGTGGGCGTGATGAGAGCTGCTCAAATAAACAGAGGAAACGGGCAGTGATGTACAGCAATCAATATTTAATAAAGTGGTTATGTAATGGGTGCAATCGTTGGCCTGGGTTATGACTGTTTTCTGTGTAGCGTAATGGGAATCTTGATTGGCTGTAAAATGAGCGTTCACTGTATTTTGGACTATAAACCACATGCAGAATATGGTGCATATGTACAAAAATAATAATTGGCTATAAAACGCATACTGTTGAAAGCTGAGAGAAATTACAGCAGACTTGTTTTGTTAAGCAAGCTTAAACAATGAAAAAGTGACCGACTTTTATCTTGCTGTTTATCCGATCTGAATTTAAAGTACACAGATAATATTAGAAGCCACACGTAGTCCGCATGCGTGTCTTTCCACTTTATTTGGCCTTATCTTCAGCTGCTGTGTTATCTCTGGCTGATAGACTGTTCGTCCTCTCTCTGCAGGTGGACGTGTTTGCATACGGTATCATCTTGTGTGAGATCATTGCGAGGATACAGGCTGATCCCGACATCCTGCCACGCACTGAGGTACTGATGACGACGTTTTCATCGCCTATCCTGTTTCCTGTCATCTCACTCGCGCCTCAGTCACAATCTGGCCTCTTTTAAGGAAGTGTGGGGGGGAAAGTTTCTAATAAAGCCATTATTGATTTAATGTTTGTCTCCGCTCAAGGACAGACCCTCAAGCCTGTCGCCATCTGAAGTGCTCCAGAGTGCGATGGTTGTGCAAGCCGCACTGTTAAAATGGCTCCTAAGATTGAGCAACAGGCGAGAGAGATAATTAAAAAATATTTGAAATGATGGCTGCTGTAGATCATTTTGAAATCCTCTTAATGTCATTGCAGGCAAACAGAAAGCTGACTGACTTATTGCTTGAAAATCGAACGCTTAAAGGGCTCAAAAGAAGCGACGTGCAACGCTGCGCCATCTGTTGTTTGACTCTCGCTTCAGGGATAAAAAGTCACTCAAGCTCTCATTTTATACCTATTTATGTTTTGTTTTTTTCAACTGATTTTAAGTTGTGTGCTCAAACTGGAACATGAGTAAAATTATTCAGAACAGTCAGTGTAGATGGTAAAAACCAAAAAAATGGAGTGTGTGAAAAACATTTAAAGATTTTTGCCTCTTTTTTTTTTTTTTTTTTTTTTTTTTTTCCTCCTTCTGTTTTTTGCTTTGGCTTTGTAGTTTTACACCAGCCTTTATTAACAGCATGATAACATAGCATTTATTTAGGACACAGCATTAATATTAAATCGTAGTATTGTGTGATGCAGACAGGGGGACAGAACCAAATGGGACCCTTTGGTCCCTGCTTGAGATCAGTGGGCTGCATGTGGCCTATGAACTAAGATGACTGTATTAATCCACTTTAAGACCTTTTGAAGCTATTACAAGAGCACTGCTCCCCCTTGTGGCCATTTAACAGTACAGCAGTTGAAGATTCCGGTTGCAGTCGCTTGTCTCTGTGATAGAAAGAAGATGGAGTAAGGAAACTCTGTTTAAACAAAGTGCCCACATGTACTTAAACATAACTTATCAGTTTTGTTTTCTTGCAGGATTTTGGTCTGGATGTGGAGGCCTTTCGACATATGGTGGCAGACTGCCCGTCTCACTTCCTGAATTTGGCTATCGCCTGCTGTAATGTAAGAAATGCATTTTGTCTCATGTCACATGTGCTGTTAGCTCACTGCTGCTCGCTTTGTGATGTTCTTGACTTGTGCATGATATAATCTCAATGCAGTACACTGACCAAAGGTTTGAGCTTCACGAGAGATCAAATTGTTTGGATGTTTGAAGGAAAAGTGTCCATTTGCATTTAGTTACAGTTGCCAAGCGCTTGTACACTTGATCCTGTCATCTTTAGATGACCATCTAACAGTAGTTACTGACTCTTGTAACTTGAGCTTAAATGCCAAAAATCCAGATGAAATGTTTCAGATGCCTCCAGATCTTAGTTTTTGTATATTTATAACTGCTGCCTGTTTTATGACCTTTCCATCCTTCTCCTCTAATTTGACAGATGAACGCAAAGCTCCGTCCAGCTTTCTCCCAAATCGTAGCAGAGCTGGAGAAGAAACAAGCTGAGAGAAAACAGAAGGCCGAACCAGCTGTCAAAGGTGAGCCATTCTGTAGATGCCTCACTGAAGAGAACTCGGTCTCACTTCTGTAAACTAACACTATTATTCTGCTTTTAGAAGCAACTTCTCCGCCTGTCAGCCCTGTGCGAAGGCGATCCCTCGGCCTGCTGTTAGACCAGCGTCTCTCCCGCAGCAAATCCGACATGCTCCATCCTCCAGAGACGCTGCCTCCTGCTACCTTGGCTCCTCCTGCTCGGGTTAACCCCTTCTCCCAGAGGGAGGACCTCAAAGGCGGGAAGATCAAGCTGTTTGACACGCCCAGCAAGTCGGTCATCTCCCTGACCTTCACGCTGCCTCCTCCACCAGACTGCGATGACACCGCTGCATCTGATGCGGATGCCGTCGACATGCCCAGGAGGCACAGGCGCTGCCACTCGCTGCCTTGCACGCCTCCTCCACACCTCACGTCGGCACCGAACACCGTCCTCTCTGAGGAGTCTCCGTCTGAGATGGAAGTGAACGAGGCAACTGAGGAGGACAGTCTTCTAGAAGAGAAGGATGCTTACAGGGCGAGTGATTCAGGCCTCCCTCTGTCTCTTGAGGCGCTGTCGGTAAACATGTTCGACCATGAGAAAGAGAAGCGGCAGCAGGAGGAGGAAGGGAGGGAGGAGGAGCCAATGGACTGCACTAGTTCCCCAGACATGCAAGACAGCACTTCGTCTGCTTACTCCAAACTTTCCTCTCCTCCTTCCCATTTCTCATCTCCCTTAGAACCATCCAGTCCTCCTTTCTCAAACGGCTGGGGGTCGGCCATCTCTAACGGGCCTCCGTGCCTCCCGCCGCTCTCCAGTTTGGTCAACAACAATGTGGTTGTGAGTCGACCACTGGGCTGGAGCACCGCCACCAACAGCACTCCCACAACCAACAACAATGGCTACCACTCCCCAACAGGAGACCCCGCAGGCTCTTCTCCCTTTGGCTCTGGCAGCGGACACTCTCTGGACCAGGAGGAGGTCATCTCCTCATGTCCCGGCTGCTGCCTGGCTGGCCTCCGGTTCCCCTCAGTGTGTCTGAGAGCTCCTCCACGGCGTAACCCTTACAAGAACTTGAACGGAGACCACGCGGCCTCTCACGGGCTGCTTTGTTCGGGACCCAAGGGCCTGCCGCCCTCCCCCACACCCACAACCACGACCACCAGCCTGGAGCCGGGACTCGCCTTGCCTGGGGTGCAAACATAAACCCTAATTCTTCAACACCAAATACACGCAGAGCAGACATGGAAACTGTGCACCAAAAGGTCACACTCTGGGGAATTAAGCAGGTCCTCTTTAAAATTTGCACAGATTTTAACGCAGCAATACTCTGCTTATTTTCCAGACACACTTTTTGGCGCACAGGTGACTCTTAAGTGTTCGGGTCGCTTTACAGAGAGACTCCAAAACGGGCTGATTTTCTCCAATAAAGCTGTGGGACGTAAAACTTTTCAGGCGACGCCCTCTGCTGGACTGAGGGCAGCACAGCCTGTGACGTCAGCCGTGCCTGTATAGATCTGAACGGCAGCGTCCAGAACTGATCAGCATGTAAACACTCCAGTCTGGGATCCGGTTCAGTTGGATGTTGAATATTTGCAGATGTAAAGATTGATATGTCAGAGGATCCTGGAATGAGGAATGTTCAGCTTAGTATTATCGTTGTTGCAATGATGTTCGGTGCTGAATGAACAGGCAGTTTTGCTTTGATGTCTTTAATTATCAGGTGTATGATGCTCTGCTGAGGTGTGTTTGTGAATTGAATGCAGGTGCGTGTGTGTGTGTGTGTGTGTGTGTGTGTGTGTGTGTGTGCTCTACACCATTCTTAAGACTATTTTTGTTGCTGTATGATCTCTGGTCCTTCTGATTGCCTGGTTAAGCACTTCAGCTGTATTATTGTTAATAAGGAAACTGTTTATCATTTGGGAATGAAGGTCTTTGACCTGCTTAAGAGATGTACAGATTCTTATTATTTAAACATGGCATTGAATAAAAAGACAGAATGCACTCATATCTTTGATCTGCCGTGTCTACTTTGTTTTGGCTGCTTTAGATTCCTGGGGTGTTTCTTATAGTCTTTCATCTCTATTTCAGGATAAATTGTCAGCAGTTATGACCAAAATCTACAACCCCCATCTGCCCCAAATGTATTTATTTACATTGGAGCGATCCTAAACAGTCGTGAAACCCATCATCTATTTTGCTGAGCAAAGACAAATCTTGGTGTATTTCCAAAAATTCAGTACTCCTTTTATTCCCCACATTATGGAAGCTTGTGTTTTTGTTTGTTTTTTGGGGGGCAATATTTTTGGGGTTTTGACTTTGTGCTTTTTTTTTTTTTTTTTTTTTTTTCCCCCTTCTCCAATGGTAGACGTGAGCTTCTGTAGAAAGCAGACTACAAACTGAAACCAGGAAGCTTCTGGTCTCGAGGCTTTATTGCAAAGACATTCTCATAAGCAGATATTTTAGTAGCGATTAACCCTGTGGAGCCTCTATCCTCAGAACTACTGGAAGTATCTTCCTGTTAAAGGGAAGTTCTTCCTTCCCACGGTCACAAAGTGGCTGCTTGTGGGGGTGTTGTCTAATTGTTGGGTTTTTCTCTCTGAAATTGTAGGGTATTCATAAGTGCACTGCAGCACCTGTTAGTTTTGATTAGGCACGAAACTGAATGAAAATCTGCAGTTTGGTTGACGTTGATCACCAAAAGGAAATCATACATTTAAATAAACATTTAGGTTATTCTTGATGTTGCAGTATAAACGCTGCAAACTGGAACTTTTTGCCGTGTGTTGTGGACATTTTGGCAAAGCAGCTTTAATAACAGTAGAGAGGAAATTAAAAGGAAATGATTCATTCTTAGATATTTTTTAAAAAAAAAAAATACTCCTCTTTATGACTTAAAGGTGTTTGTAGTTTGGTAGCAAAGTATAAAATTGGCAACTGAAATGGGGTTAATGAGTACAGGAGCACCAAACGATCAGTAAAATGAACATTTCCTTCTTTACGTAATTTCCTCTGGGATTAATAAAGTATTCTGAATCTCATTACCATCCCAGTCTTGATTTTTATGGCCCTCCTCTTTAAGGAGATTAAAGCCTTTCCTCTCCCTTACAAAATCACCAGCCTTCAATTAAATCCTTATCTCTCTCCACCCCTTCCACCGTCCTGCTGTCCTCAGGCCCTCATTCTCGCCTGCAGCTTACTCCGTCTCAGTGCTTCTTTACAGGTGCATTTGTCTTGCTTTAAAGGGAGTCAGTCACCTCCAGGACTTTACACGCTCTATAAGCCCTTTCCTGATCCAGAGGTCACCAGGTTGTCATGGAAACACAAAGTATAACCTGGTTGATGGTGCTGCTGGGGTTGTACATCCTGTTCATCACAGGTAGGAACTGAAGTCAGCGTTGCTGTTAAAGCCCCCTGTTCAAACTGTGCTACAAACCAGTTTGCATCAGGTCATCTTCTCCCTCTGTGTGCGCTTGTGCTTTAAAGTGTTAACAAAATTGTGACAATCGGACTCTGCTGACCAATGAGAACCTCTGTGTGTGTTATGTGTGTCTATTTTTGGTGTACGGGTTTCGTGCGAACTTCCCAGGGTCGAGCGAGTTAGTCTGTTACACTGCAGTGGAATCACTGGACTTAGGTTGCCTCCTGCAGTGGGATTGTCCCCGTGCCAGTCCTAATACCACCTACACTGTGCAGACAAAGACGCAGGGGTAAGTCTGTCTGAGTGTGTGTGAGAGACGTATTCCTGTAACCTCACACACTCTGATTTTACTCCCACCAGTGCACAGACACTTTGCATTTTATTGTGTCACGTTTATTTTTTTTTAGCTCACTTTTATCTCAGCACACTTTATAGCCTTATTATTTCTGCTGGTGTCTACAGCAGGTACGTTAAATTAGATCATCATGATTTTACTGTCTTCAGACACTTTTGGATTTGGCATTGGATCAGCTGTTAATATATAACTGCAGAGTTGTATTGTGCATGCTGATTACAATAAGAATACTGAATAATGTGTATAACAAGAAATACAAACAAGTTAGATTCTTATGGAAAGGTAAACAAGGGTGTATATATAATACAAAACAAGAACCATAAATTTCACACCCGAGCCTCCACTCTAGCCGGTCCATGGCCCGGGGGTTGGGGACCGCTGATCTAAGGTACTGTGAAACTTCTTGAGCCAGCCCTCATTTCTTCAGATTTCTTCAGAATGGGAAATGATGAATTATTAAAACATGTGCAAACATACATGAAAATGGAGAATGAGGAAGAAATAGAGACTCTACAATTTTAATGAGCTTAAGAGTCAATATTTGGTATGACCACCTCTGTTCTTCAGCACAGCCTTAGACAAGCGCTCTTCTAATTTCTTTAAGTAGTCTTCAGGAATAGTTCTCCAGGCTTCTTGAAGGACAGTCAAAGCTCTTCTTTGCGTGTTTCTGCCTTTGTTCTGTTTTCTGTCAAGATGATCCCACAGTGTTTCAATAATGTTGAGGTCCGGGGACAATCCATGACTGATAGTTTTTCTATCCGGGTATGTTTTTACTGCATATGTCTGGGATCACTGTGGTGCTGAAAAATGAAGCTGCTACCAGTGTGAGATGATATTACATGATGGATTAAAATGGTACCTTTCTGTGTTCATAATTCCATCAGTGTTGACAGAATGTCCAACACCACTGACTAAAATACAGATTCAAACCATGACAGAGCCTCCACTGTGTTTTACATTATGTGTTTTGTGACAGGCTCTAGAAGCAAAATGCCTAAAGATAGATGTCTAAATTGGCTGTTTGCTAAGTTGTCTGTGTAGACACAACACTGGGTTGTAGACAAAACCTCTGAGTACAAGGACTGGACTGAAAATTGGTGAAAAGCCTGAAGAACTATTGTTCAAGAGCACTTTAAAAAATGACAGGATAGTCTGAGTCCTGGGAAGCCAAAGAAAAGAGGGTTGGCTTAAGACTTTTGCACAGTCTGCTTTGCAGCTAACTATGACATTACATATTTAAAAGGTATGCATATGTGGTTGAATTATATCATATGTACCTTTAAAGTTAATTCTGAATGCAATACTTCCCTGTTCTTAAATTTTGGTGTTACTATTGCAGGGACCCTTGGCAGGATGTGCCGTGGTGCGTCTGGATCTCGTCCCGAAGCTGTGACATCTCTCAGGTCTTCTCAAACTTTGAGCTGTACAACATGATTCGCCTCGGTGTTCACCTCAGTCCCAGCTCCACTGTGTGGCTCAAACCACGCAAGTTTGACTACAGTGACTTCAGTAAGTGATACTCTGTTTCTGTAATGAAGCTGAGTGAAAATGTGCCACAGACTGAGGAGACTCTGCAGGTCTACTTTTCAAATCTCATTGGTGGTTTGAATTTGAAGCCTCTGTCTCTCCTCTGCAGACTTCAGTCCTCCTTCGGTCTCCGTCTCTTTGAAAGACGACCAGATGGTGGTGCAGGTGCACTTCCCCTGTGCTGCCAACAGGAGGTGCTCTCTGGAGAGGTGCTGTCCCGTCTCTAAGCTGATTGATCCCTGGACCACAGTGACTGTGTATAACGCGCTGAGTGGTGCAGAATACCAGGTGTGGCTATGCTTTGTCTCCAGTTTTACTGATATTTAAGAACAGGGAAGTATTGCTAGTAAAGCTAAATACACTTTAAATATGTAGTGTTAGTTATAGGTAGATACAAAACAGACTTGAAGACCTACAGTACTGTGCAACCCCTCATTTCTAATATTTGGTTTCCAATGAGCCAGACTTTCATGTAATTGTTTAATATGCTCTTGAGCAATACTTCAGTTTTTCTAAATGTCTCTCAACGTTTTTCTTTGGCTGCTTTGTCACTGATTTTCAGTCCAGTCCTTGTACCTGACCATTTTCAAGGGAATGTTTGTTTGTTAGGCCACTTAATACTGACCTATGAATCATTCAAGCAGCAGTACCAGTAGTGGTAGTAGTACCAGCTACACATTATACATGCTTGTTTCTTGCAGAGTCGCACAGTCTGGACTCAGGATGTTGTGTCGTATGTGGAGTTCTCCAGTTTGCCTCTGGGTCAGAAATACTGCGCTGAGGCCAACTTCTCCTTCCCAACCTTTGCCATGGCCGCTTCACCGAAATCAGCCCCTCAGTGCGTTGAAACAGTCACCAGTTCAGGTGAGGAGATGAGATACAGTTTACTTTAAAAACTAGAGGTTGCCAAAGTAGCAGCTACCTGAACCACCTTCACATTTGATAGCTTAAAAAATTACTGATAACAAATGCTACTTCTATAGTTTTGACTCTGGGAACAGTAAGCAGACCTGTCCATGGATCATTCACAACACATCCTACTTTCATTGGTTATGAGGTCCAAAATACTGCTTAGGTGCTATTAGGATACTAAGAACCTGCCAGGAAACTGCAAGAAAGCCTCATAAAGACAGCTGTGCTTGGATCCTTAAACGATGTGAACCACACTTTAGAAGTCCAAGAGGTCAGCTAGATCAGCAGAAGCTTAGTTTGCCTCTTCCTGCAGCTTTTCTGGTGATACAACTTGTAAATCTTGGGTCTGAAATTTAGCTTAGTTCTATGCTCCTTTGAGCAGAGACATGTTAGACTTGCATGCATTTCTTCCCTACAGGGCTGCTGCCGGCGCTGTGTATGGGAATCGGCCTGACTTCCCTTCTTCTTTTCCCACTTCTCATCATGTATCTACGAAAATCAAGACAAGCCGCACCAGCCACTGAGAATCAGCCCAAGGCTCCGGTATGATTTATTGTGTTTCACTTTATTTCACCCTCTGTTTCTATAAAATACTTAAACACATGCAGTTTTCCAGAATAAAAGATTTCTTCTTTCATTCCTTAAGTCGTCTGTTCAAGATCCGATCCCTTTGGTTCCTCTGTCCCTGGGTACAGTCGACCCTTGCGAGATCCATTTGGAATTTATTCCTGACCATGTTTCCACTGAGCCCTTCTCTGGCATCGTGTCCAATCAGAATCTAAATCACAAACAGGGAATCATGCACTCCAGCAATCGTCTCAATTATGACACCAAATCGGATGAAGTGTACTGGGACAGCGGAGGGATGGAGCTAGGTTGCGGCCTGGACTCTGGCATCAGCATCCCACCTGTTTCTCGCTCCTCTGAAGAGACATGTGGGCCCCTTGGAGACTGATACTGAAAGGCTGAGAGCTTTCTCTTTGTAAATGTTGCTCTGTAAGGCTGGAGTTTGCCTCTTTCTCCCTCAGGGATGAAATAGGAGACTAAACTGCTCAAAGTATGGACTGGTCCATTTAAAAATGTTTGGATGTGTTTCATCTGTTATGGACAAACACATTATGATTATCTGGAAGTTGAAAACAAGTTGTCTTCATAGATTTTGGAAGCTAAACCTTTAAGCAAACATTGATGAGAAGGCCCTAAACACAGGATAAATGGAAGCCTTAAAAACAACAGTTTCAGAAAACCTTTTCTGCTGATGAAGACCAAGTGATAGGACTGAAACCTACAGACTGACTGTTAAATAGATATCTGGGTTCAGAAATGAACTGTAACAGGAAACAATTGTCTTTTCCCCAGTTTGTGAGTACACATACACAAAATCTTTAGCTGAAGTCGAGAGCACCTGGTTAGATTTTTTTGTCTGCAAAAAATAAATCTGCAGAACTGAGTTAACTACAATCACATTAAAAAAGAACGTTTTCACAGGACTGGATAGAGTCTTAAAAAATAAGTACACCCCATGATTTGGGTATCCAGAGGAGTTCATGGTTCACACAATGACTCCAAGGTGTCCAGGTCCCGTGGCTGCAAAACAAGTCTAAATCATCACCGCTGCACCACCGTGTGTCACAGTGGCTATGATGTGTTTGGGTTTTCTCCAAATGTGGTGCTGTGCTTCATGGCCACACATCTCCACTTAGGTCTCATCTGTCCAAAGAACATTGTTCCAGACCTTCTGTGGTTTGTTCAGATGCAACTTTGCAACCTCAGCCGAGCTGCCTTTTTTAGAGAGAAGAGACTTTCTTCCAACAAACTCTCCAAACACACCAAAAAATGTCAGTTTTTTTCTAATTGTACTGATATGAACCATGCAATTTAAGTGGCTAACTGAGCCCTGTAGCATCTGAGATATAGCTTACAGGTTTTTGCTGTTTCTCAGAGACTTGCACTGTCTGACCTTGAGGTGAATTTGCTGGGATGTAAACTCCTGGGAAGATTTAGCAATGCGTTAAAACACAAATCAGGTAACTGCCAACACGTCTGCTTGCGTAGAGGCTGTCAGACTTGCTGATGATCGGGTAATCAAGTGCATTTGATTATCACCACCTGGCCGCTACCCTCTTAATTTCTGTCAAAGCAGTAAAAGATGTATTTAGTTTTTCATAGGACTGCACCGAGCCTGTGAACGCTTTCTTTTTCCCATGACTGCAGACCGCTCCGTACTGCAACTACAAAGACAACGGTTTGAACCATTAAGATCTGTTAGCTTAATATTTTAACCTTTATTCAACTACTTCTAGTACAAAATAACAGTGATACGTTGTGTTCACCAGTGACCATTTTTACCCAGTTATCCAGTTGTGCTATTAGCTATTTCGACTGTTATCCCTGCTATTAGCTTGCAACTGAAATGCTAGCCACTGGACTATTGTGTTTCAATTGTCTATCCATGATATCCAGTGGTATCATTTTCTTCTCAAATATGTCTAACTGTTAGCCATATTGCTTTTTAATGATCAATTTCTATCATTTGTTCACATTTTGGATGTATATATTTACAAATTATTACATGGGCTGACCTCTTGGGAAGATTGTAGCAACACATTAACGCACAGTTGTGCTATTAGCTATTTCAGCTGTTATCCTTGTTATCTTACAATTCACATGCAAGCAACTGTATTTTAACTGTTTATCCATTATATTTGATGCATTACCTTTTGAAATATGATAGCCAGACTGCTTTTAATTACCCTTTTCTATCATTTTGACCAATATTTTTTAAAATAATTTATGCATATTGCCATTACTTAGTTTTTTAATTCTGCTTCTTATTTTTTTGAAGGGGCGGGGGGCTGTCACGCTTGTTCAAGTCCACCCAGTTCTGTAAACCCCCAGCTGCTGTAGAAACAGGCTACGTCCTAATTGGGAGTTACTGTGAGGCTTATAATGGGTCCTCAGCACCCAATACTTGTCTTCTATTTTGGTTCTAATGAACAGACTGGCTGCTGTGTTGGTTGGTCAGAGGTAGCAGGGTTGTCCAATGAGTTTTCACGAGTTCACACCCCCCAAGGAGCGTCTTTGACGTGGATAATGGCTCCCTTAGGTTTGTTTGGGTGCCGCCTGTGCTTAACTCGGACCTCTGAACTTTCCTTCTCAGATTAGGCATCACATTGCAGAGAGACCGATAAACAGAGGCCACCGGTTTACTGCTCACATTATGATTGGGTTTTGTTGTCAGCTATGAAGTAATAGAAATGTGGCTCCTAATCTGAAACCTACAAGCAGATTCCTGTCAGATATGAGTCAGTGTTGCAGGAACAGGGTCAGAGAACTGAATGGTGAGTGAAATTTATCAGTCAAGCAAAAATTGTTTATCTGGGAGGTCCAAAAGAAGCCGTTTTGTGTGCGTGTGTAAACATCAACTTACTCGGAGAATGGTTCTTGTCCCCCCTGCTTTTTGTGCTGAATTCCAGTCCAAACCATAGCTTCATAAACAAGAGCTAGGAAAACTTTAGACCCCCCACATACTGCCGGCAGCTCTGCCGATAACATAGTGTGTTATTTTTCTGTCATTCATTGCTGTAAAATGTTTCTGACTCACAGTTGCCCCATCAGAGCTTTGCTGCCTCTAACCCGTGACTCGCACCTCATCCTGCATGAAGACAAGAAACATCTTGACATCTCACTTTTTTGCCTTCTGTTTTGCTGGTGTTGCATTCTTTCCGCAACATTGGGAAGTCCTGCGGGTTTGGCCATCCAATATTGTTTGTTTCCCCATCTAACTTTTCCAGAGTCCACAGAGACCTGGGGGGTTACCAAAGCTACACATAGAAGCCTTTGGTTTGGCTTTTTTAATAACTACAGCGCATTATCTGCCATTTGTATTATTCAAGAAGGCAAGAAGTTTTCTTGGACGGGGTGTTTTTATCAACCTCCAGTCTGTGACAGCTCTCTGCTTCCTGATAATGATATGGAGTTTACCTATAACACTTGTTTACAAACTGATAACTTATCCTTGTAACAAAAACTTTCGTTATCTTAAAGGTAATCACGTTTTTCAGTTGAGGCTTTGTTAGTTCTGTTGAAAGTGATGGCTGTTTAATCTCATGGCTAATACCTAATCTACATGTAGTTTAACACAACTTTACACAATAATGTTTACAGCACCTCTTGACCATTTCACAGCAGTGAGGTTTCTATGTTTCTCTGTGCTGGTCCTTGAGAGACTCCTAATTTACAAAGTAATTACTTCATTGTATAAAGCAACAAACAATGTGAGGCAAAAAAATAACATCTTTGTGATTTCTAACCCTTGAATGCAGCTCAGCTACAAAAGGGTTTGATAAAAATAGCACTGGTACTAAAACACTAATTACAGTGTAGCGAATCTCTTCATGAGTGAAATGAAGAGTAATTCCTACCTGGTATTATGTGAAAAACAAATTGCCTCCTAAACCTAATAACTGGTTTTGCCACCCTTCCCACTAAGAACTGCAATCAGGCATTTGTGATTACTGGCAGTGAGTCTCTCACATCACTGTGGAGATATTTTAGCCACTCTTCTTTGCACAATAGTCGTCCCATTGGAGACTTTCCCAGCATGAGCGACCTTTATAAGGTCCTTTTAAAGGTCATGCCAAAATATTTTAATTGGATTTAAGTCTGGACTTTGACTAGCCCACTCCAAAACCTTCATTTTGTTTGTTTAGCCATCTTGGAATTGGAGTCCCTGTTGTGTTTCTGATCATTGTCCTGCTCTATAACCTGAGTGCTCTTGAGCTACAGGGCATGAACTGATGGTCAGACACTCTCCTTCAGGATTGTTAGTAGAAAGCAGAACTCATAGTTCCAACAATTACAGCAAAGCAGCCCCAGACCATCACACTACCACTACCATGTTTGACTGCTGGTATGAAATGCTGTGTTAGTTTATGTCTGCTCAAATGGGACTCCAACCTTTCAAAAAGTTAAATTTTTTTTTAGGTCAGCAGTAGTTTTCTCCTTGAACTCTCCCATGGATGTCATTTTTGCCCAGTCTCTCTCATATTGTTGAATCATGAACTCAGAAATCAGTAAAAGGGGCAAATAGGTTTCCTCTTTAATATAATAAAGATACTGTTGGATGATTAACCACTGTGAAGTAAAACCTGTAGGTCAAAAGTTCAGCTAATACTGAATTAGACAAGAGGTTTGTTTTCAGTGAAGATTTGAATCATATTGGAGGGACAGAGGACCTGACCTTAGTTGAGGGGAGGTAGATCCAGAATTTCCAGGAAGGCCTCTTTATTTATTCTCTGTCATCTGATCAGGATATTTGGTTTAGATAGATTTGTTTCATAGAAAAGAGCATCTTCTTGAGCCAATGTGTAAATCTTCCAGGTCAAAAGAACGATTCTGTTTGTGGTCACCGTTCTTGGGTACAGAGCAATCTGCATGGCGAATGAAAACTGCCAGTTTGTGGTTGAACCTGATGTATTTGGACTGTTTTTTGAGAGCCATTCAACAGCTGCAGTCCAGAAGTTGCATAATGTCAGGAAAAACCAAAACAAACCAAAAAAACCCAGATGTGCTTACAGACTCAGAAAACATTGGTTCAGTTTAGTTTAAGTATTAAAGTGTACACATCACCTTGCTGATAAATGACACTAATATTCACCTTTTATTCTCATATTAACATTTAAGAGACTGAATTAATAGTTACAGATTTTAATAAAAACTACCATAAAAGTTTGAGACTGTTCATTTCTTTGTAAATGAGCAAACTCACAAATCGAGCAGGTGGTCAAATAATTATTTTCTTAACTGTACATTTAGAGTAAGGCTGAACTTGATAACTAACAGAACAAACACTCTGGATAATTTAACATATTTCAACTTGTTGTTACACACTTATGAAACAAATAACAAACTTATCAGAAATGGATACTAATAAATGTATATCTTCTGCTTGAATCATACACGCTGGCTTATGTTTCATGTCTCTGTGCCTGGCAGGAAATACTTAGTCACTCGTTCAGTGACTCATCGGCCCTCTTGGGGTTCGACTTGTTTCCACCCCCAGCGTCGACAGTATGGCCGTCTGCAGATGGGCAGCAATGCTCAATTAAGAAACATGCTGCATGTCAAAAACACTGCATGTCAGCACTCTTTTTGGACTCAAACGATTAAAAAAAAAAATATACAGAGCAGTGCGCACGTTTAGTTGTAACAAGAGTCTTTTATTTGGCCATACATTAGATTTCAATCATTCGTTCAGGATTTAATATACACGATATATACATAAGCAAATAAAAGACGTCAGCGTCCTCGTCTTGCAGTAAAGGTTGGCAGTGCAATCTTGGCCTTTTTAACAGTGTCACTGGGTTCCTTTCATCTTCTCCCACTCACACGTGCACCCACGCAGACGGCGTCGGTCGGCCCGGAGCCGTTTGATCCTGCTGCTCAAGTTCGGTCCAGTTCAGCCTCTCTCTTCTGTTCATCTGCGCCAATACTGAAGACAGAAAGAACAAAGTGAGCTTAAAGTCAGCAGTTTGAACGCTGAACAACAGAAAAGGTGGGGCTCATCTTGGTGGAGGTATTGGAAGAAAGGTAAACTTATGCTATCAGCTATTTAGCTTCTGTGTTTCGAATTATTTACACCTACCTGTGCAAATTTGTGTATCTGCTCGACCACAGCAGCGAACAAAGCTCCGACGCTCTCATCAATCAGACTCTGCATGTAGTGAACCGCCTCCTCGTCCGACAGGTCCAGTCTGAACTTATCCTGCACCTGGAGCCACATGAATATCCACTCATTAACCCTTTATTCATCATTGTATTATTTTAGGGTCTTTACAATGTAAAGCGCCTTGAGGCAACTGTTGTGGTGATTTGGTGTTATAGAAATAAAACTGAATTGAATTGAATGACCACAGGACCATTTTACAAATGCGCTTTAAAAGACCTTAACTCCGTTTGTAGTAGAGACAAAATTCAAATGCAGAGAACAGAAGACTAGCTTTACTGGTATATTCATATTATATCACTGTAGCACAAAGCATTCACCTCCACCTGGATTTTACCAGGTGCTCTTCACATTACTTTAACTCCCCAACCATTTTGAGTTAGAGAGAAACTTCAGGAGGTTCCTGAACAAAGATAGTTATTTTATCATTTTAAAACCATCATTACAAAATGACTCAGTGCGTCCTGTGTGATACTTGGGTCCCAAAGGTTTAAGTAATGTGAACTTGGATGGTTAACCAGACATTTCTTGGTTACCCAATAATGGGATGCTCCACAGGATCACGCTGCCATCTAAATCACAGGTTCATGGCAGTGCAGTAACAGCTCTTTGACTCAGTTTGTCTCAAATTCACTTAAACTTTACTGAACAATATTAATTATAAATAAAGCATGATTTGTTTCATGACAGCAAGTTTCCTCTTAATCTCCCTGAGGAAAACAAAAGACTTTCTGTAGGGAGGCTACAAAGACATCCGATCTGATCTCCCCTTTACCCTTAATGACCTCAGCCCTGAAAAGAGCTTTAAGGGTGACTCCTAGCAGGCTTTCAAAGGGTAAAGAGCTAAAGCTACCAACCACCTTACCTTCTTAACCGTTTTGTCAGGCTCAAGAGCAATGTCAGGAATATTGGCATCCACCATGAGAGAGAACAGATTCAGGATCAGGTTGGAGTACCTGAGGAAGTGGAAGACGAGGAGCATATTGCACATTAGCTACAGTGGTGTCCATTAAAAGCTTGTATTACATGTTTGCAGTTTTACTTGAAAGTAGCTTTTCATGCTTTAAGTGTGCAAGTAAAAGTAAAACATAACCAAGGATGATCCATCAAAGACAATATTTGATAAACTTCACATAAATGTGTTTTTTCAGTCGCAGCAATGATCATCATCATTAAACGTCTTTCTCAGACAAATTTAAAGACTTTTCAAGCTTTTTTTGCTTATTAAAAGTTAAAACCAGTCTGATGTATTGGTCGTGTTTAATATCCCTTTAATCCACTGATTAAATAAACTCACTTAAAACCATGTTGGTATGTTTGTGTTGTTACTGTCCATATTCACAGTTTGCTTGGCTCAGAATCACCGTTTTGCTTTTGTGTGTTTGCATGTACCTCCTAAGATGAAGAAAGGCGGTGTAGCACTGCTTCCTGAACTCCTGGTACTGCTCGCTCTGCATGCCTCCCATGCCCTCCACCATCTCTTTGCTCAGCTTCATGGGCGGAGGCAGCGGTTTGGGGTCTCGGCCAAGGATGTAGCCGAAGTCGATGTGGAAGAGTTTCCCTGGATGGTGAAATAGGTGAAAAGGTGATAATAAAAAAAACCTTAGAAAGTAGGAGGTTTTAATTTCTGAGATCGTGAAATCCTGCGTGGAACTAGGGAAGCGTCTTAACTCAAATTTCTGAGAAAACAACTTGAATTTTCAAGTCAGAAATTTGAGATATTAACTTCAAATGTCAACTTAGCCCTACCAATCCAGAAAAAATACTTTTTTTTGCCATTGACAGAAACGAGCTTTCCTTCGCCCCTGAATTCTAAGAAAGAAAAACAAAAACTGGGGCGCTTGCAAGATTGTCCTTTACGTCCAGTCTTTTTAAGCTTTGACACAGTGCCACTGGATAATAATCTAACAAATAAAACCTGTAAACATATGGAAGTCACACAGCTACCTAAAGCCACATTAGACATGACACACAGGCTTGATGTTAGTCAGTGTCTCTGAATATGAGCGTGTTTGCCTCACCGGTCTTTGTCAGCAGCAGGTTGTCCAGGTGTCTGTCTCCCACTCCCAGGATGTACGTGATGACACAGTAACCAGCTGGGAGATAACGAGAGGCACATTAATCAGATATTCAATCGGCTCCTCCAGCACACCAACTAAATGAGCACCGATCTGTTACGAGCGTCTCACCGCAGCTCTTGACATAGGTATCCATCACCTCCGAGCTGATGCCGTACGGCCCTTTTTCACTTGGCGCGTGCTTCCTGAAGAAGCTCTGTCAACACAGGATTAAAATGAGCACTTAAATCGAAGCAGCGCCCTGACACGCCGTGTCTCTGACAAACTCTGCTCACCTGGATGTTGCCTTCAGTAGCCAGAACTTCAGCGACAGGAACCGACTGGACAAACTGCATAAAACCTAAGCACGCAACACGTTTTCTGCATTAGGCTGAACATCTTTAATACTTTGAAATATTAACAGCTTAAAACGCTGCTGCTGAGTTACTTCATTCTTCTTACCGTGCTTGGTGCTTGTGGCCAGAACTTTATAGGGTGTCAGCTTCAGGTCCAAATTCTCTTTTCTTAACAGCTGTAAGACAGAAAAAATTGATGATACACACTGACACAGACCCCTGACTTATGAAGATAATCTTGGACTTTGTCTCCAGTCGGTGATGAGCTAAAATATTTTCGTTTTAAAACAAAAAACATCATCTTCAACTTCCCGGGGGCATTCCCGTCTGTTAACAAGCACTTCTTACTTTGTCCATGAGCGAGATGATCTGCAGGATGAGCTGATCTTGTCTCAGGTCGTCTCCGTGTTTGAAGATGACTGGATATGTGGCTCCATCCTCAGCCTTGAAGATCAGTTTGGCGGGCATCAGAGCACTCTGACACACAAACGCGCAGAGAAAAGCCTTTTATTTTGCATAGATACTGCTCGGAATCAGGACAATCTGCACCGAAGCAAACTGCACTGAAATCAAAGGCGGACATTCAAGCCTCCGCCTTTCTAACAGCACCACTGACGACTGAAGGGATATAACACAGTAGTCAGGGGTGCACATCAAGTCCAAGTAAATCAGTACCTGATAGTGAAATTAAACATGAAAGCACCCCTGTTTTTGTAATGTGCATCAAACACACTGTTAGTAAGAGAAAAGACACTCAGTTTTCCTCTTAAGTGCCTGCAGAGGCTCTGTGTGTGAGATCTGATGCTATGGAGGAAATGAACGATGAAGTGAGCAAATTTGCACTTTTGATGAGTAATGACCACACCCGCGGTTACATTTACAAACTGTCTGAAGGCTGTAGCTGAGCAGCTGCTGAGCTACTCCACCTGCCTGATCAGTGAATTTACAGTGCCACAAATCACCATTTATTCTCTCATGTTAGCAGTTTATTTAAATGGTAAATGGACTGATTCTTATATCGAGCTTTTCTATTCTCCCTCCCGTTCACACACATACATACAAGCACTGTTTTCTTTCTAACACTCACACTCTGATGAACACAGAGATCAACTTGGGGTTAGCATCTGGCCCAAGGATACTTCAGCATGCAGACTGGAGCAGCCAGGGTTCAAACAACCAGCCTTCAGATTAGTAGATGACGTCCTGAGCTACACCCCCAGTCTCACAACACGGAGCACTTTGTTGAGCTGAGCTACTTTAATCTGATAAATGTGTTTGTTTTAACTACATTTAGTAAGACATTTCTTTTAAAATAACTATTTAAAGTAACGAACAGCACATGAGAGAGGTGAAAATGAGACAGTAGCAAGAGTGAAAGAGGTTAACTGGGTGGTGGTGAGACCTGCTGTGATGTATGGTTTGGAGATGGTGGCACTGACAGAAAGACAGGACAGCTCAGAGGGACAGCTCAGGCTGAGTAGTTTGGAGACAAAGCTAGAGAAGCAAGACAAGGACATGGAAAGAGTTGATGTGATAGAGAAGGATGCTAGAGATACAGCGGATCTGCCACTGTGGACACCCCTTAAGGGAGCAGCTAAAAGAAGAAGAAGTCTTTTTTTTTTTGACTTTGAATTATTAAATTTGAGATATCCTACTTTACACTTATATCTGATTTTCTGTACCGAAATGAGGCTTCCAGCTACATAATGTAAAGTTAAGGCGAAATGAGAGAGTGCCATGCCTCGACAAAAGAAATGCCTTTTAATCGGCGACAAGATGAGGTAAAGGCTTCTGTACCTTGAAGAGTGTGGCTGTCTCTGGGATGATGCCTTTGATCCTGATTTGAGGCTCCAGAGGAAGCGGAATCGCCTCGATCTCTGACAGGTTCACCTTCTCGTTGTCAGCCAGCAGGGCCTGAAGTCGCTCTGTCTGCAGACACACATGAAGGTTTGCTGACATTTACACAATTAAGCAGGATCAGTGTCACCCGGGGCACACACCGAAGTCAATTAAGTGTTTGTATGTGTGAATAAGGAGTGCTTAAAACCGCGTATTAAAACAGGAAACATTTCTCATAAATAAACCACGTTCTGAAGCCGGTTTGAATATTTTTGCTACCTTCTTCTTGCGGTTTCCGCTCTCCCGTTGGACAGCCTTCATCAGCTGCACCAGTCTGTCTACAAACGTCTGCTGGGCAGCCAAGAGCGACCGCATCACCCTCACGGTCTTATCACCCTGGAGAAAAGACAAAGTGTGAGCACACAGCATTGGAGACACGTGACATGATATATAACACAAACTCAAACTCGATGAGACATCAGCTAACTTTCCCAAAGTAAGTTAAAAATCTGACCTTAAGCAAAGCCTGACTGAACCTCCTCATGACGTTCAGGTACATCTCGTGGGTCTTTGGATCTCTCTGCTGTGTGTCCTGATCTTCACACTCCACAATCACATACCTGAGGAAGAAACGTGGATTTAAACACAAATTTTTAAGACTAACTTCTTTTTGTCCAGGCAGAAAACAAAAAGCACTGTAAAGAGGACTCACCAGTACAAATAGTTGGCAAGCGTAGAGTTCTTGCAAGCACGAGAGATCAGGAACGTGCAAAGGTCTTGCTGCAAAGATGCGAGGACACAATGCTGTGTTACAAACAACTGATGGGACAACATGACAGAGCAACACACTGTCCACAGGTCCTTTATGGGGATTTCTATTTGCTCACCTCTAGATTCTCACTGTCAGCTCCTTCCTTTCCCTTCTGTGGGGTAGTGGATGATCCAGATGTGCCAGAAAGAATTTGGGAACTGCAAAGCATGTGGCAGTTTTACACATCTACTTAAAAGGATCGTGTATATGTTACTGACAGCTGAAGATATTCTTTTTAAAATGTGTGCATTGTTCATTATTTCATTCTACGTGTAAGTCAGCATTGTGGCAGATCCGCAGCTGTCTGCATCCAGCTGCAGATCTGCCAGTAAAATCATAACATTCAATGAGTTCATCGCGGTTTCTGAAAGAGAAATAATCAGATCCTGCAGATCGGCTGATGCTCTCTCAGCTGGGGAACATTTGGGGGTAAATTTAGACCCAGAAAGTGAAAAAAACCACACATACTTGAGTCATCTCAAAGCTACTTTTAGACATTTTCAATTTCAGAGCCAGAAGAGAATCTAATGCGACCAGCGGTGTTGACTCATTTATTAACCAGAGTGGCTTTAAAGTACTGACCTGTCCAATGCAGCGTCATCTGAAAGTCCCTGGCTATCTCTCTTGCTGCCTGGATCTAAACCACCCTGAATATCACTGAAGTTCTCATACTTGAGCGCCTGCACCAGCTGAAGCAGGTACATCAGCAGGTCCTAGAGAGGAGAGACAGGAATTATCATTATGATTTCAAAATAATTGATTTAATGCTGCTGGTTAAGCTTGATTTAGAGTCCTGCATTCCCCGTCGAGCCTATGGTGTAGTGATAGGTGTTGTTGGTGGCTTTTATACTTCTGGTTGCATTGCTCTGCCATTACAGAGGAACTGGAGCTGATCGTGTTGGAAAGTTTCATACAACACATGAAGTCTGACTGTGTTATTTGTTCAAGTAATTGAAAGACAGAATAAAATGGAAAAACATATTTGTATTCAAGTCTTTTAAAGGTTTTTCCACCCACACACGACCTGTCCTCCTACCTCATCATCAGCCTGCTGCAGCCGAGCCACCGCATAGCGTCTCACTGTGGGGTTGGTGAAATGGGAGGACAGCAGCTCCAGGGAGTCCTCCACATCCATGGGCTTCCACTTTCCCAGCAGCTCCAGAGCCTGCTTGGCCTCCTGGGGCAGATCCCAGTTCACACACTTGAGGAACTTTGTCAGGGCCTGCAGTCAAAGGAGGAATCAATGAACATGCATACAGATGTAGCAGCAGCAGTCGCTGGGGGAGGAATAGTTGGAAGTTACACATAGTAATGTACACTTGGTCGTAACAGGGAAGACACCAGCAGCACACCTTTTCCTGTGTGGTGAGGTAGTATCTGAACTTCCACACCAGGTCCTGCTCTTCAGAGCTCAGCTGCTTGGTTGGAGGGTAGCTAACGATGATCTGTTCATGCAAACAAACAATTTTAGATTAAAGCAAGCAAAGTTATTATAGAAACATAATTGTTCTAACGATTCTTGAATTTTTTTTTTCACTGATCTTTTGTGATATCTACACTCAAAAGCATCCGTCTTCTTTTAGCAACAGTCTATAAACATAACACAGAACAGTTTCCAGTTTGCCTCAGTACATTTTAAATGTTGGGTTTTGGCCCAAAGAGGATGACAGCGTTTCTGGATCGTGTTCACATATGGCTTCTTTTTCTCATGATAGAGTTTTATCCTGCATTTGTGGATGCTGACAGAGAACTGTGTTCACAGACAGTGATTTATAGAAGTGTTCATGAGCCCATGCATTGGTTTCCATGACAGAATCGTGTTTTTTCCTTTAAGGCTATAAGATCACAGGCATATAATACTGATTTTTGTCCCTTGCACACAGAGATTTCTCCATATACTCTGAATCTTTTGATATCATGTGCTGTAAATGATAAGATACTTAAAGTCTTCACAATTTAACTTGAGCTTATTCTGAAATGCTGCAGATTGGTGAACCTCTGCCTGTCTTTACTCCTGAGAAAACCTCTCCAAGATGCTTTTTTTATACCCAATCACATTTCTGACATAAAAACGATCCGATATTTTTCATGTATTACTGAAACATTTAACATTTTACGACATATTGACATTATTTAAAGATTTAATGTTTTCTTTGTTCTATAGTAAATAAACTATGGGTTTGTGCAATTTACAAATCATTGCATCTTATTTTTATTTATGTTTTACACAGCGTCATAGCTGCTAGCTACTCACATTGAGCTGGTCACGTGTGGCAGCATTAGGCTTCAGGTCATGATCTGAGGGCCCACTGCGAAGGCTACGAGCCAGTTTGTGATGCTTGCTCTCTACCAGGTTCTCCTATGAAGAAGGGGAAAAAAAGCCAAAATTACAGCACGTGAATGAAATACAAGATGTATGAGCAAACTGGCACACAACATTTATATTTCTTCAACATCCTGAAATCTTTCTCTCACCATCCCCATCTGTGGGTCGGGAACTTTGACAATGTCGCAACTGGTAAGAACTGGTGATGCATCATCTCCATCCTTAATGGCAACAAAGGAGAACAGACCAATCAGCCGACACCGTTTCAACACGTATCTACCTGCTGTGTGCTGCCACTAATAATCAGGAAATTACCTTTTCATAATAGACGATGCTGTACTCCTTGTCATTTGACTTGACACGAGGAAACTCCACCATGAGGTACATAAAGTTGGAGCTGCGTTTTTCACTCTGCAGAAAGACAAGTTTCAATTTGAAAAACGCAAATAAGTGTAAATTGAACCGCAAATACAGTTTTGCCTTGCAAATGATTCCATTCCTCCAAAATAAGCCTTCATATCCATCCATCACCACTTTGTACATTTATTGATGCTTTCTCGACTCAACTGCAGAGTCTGCCTGTGCAACCAGAATCGAGTTTAACAAACTCACCTCATTGATCATCTCAATCTCTCTGAAGGTCAGCCGGTCCAGCCAGTCCACCTTCACCATGTGGCCCTGCCGATGAGCCTTTGTCAGCTGGATGGAGAGATGGGAAGGACGGCAGAGAAATGAGCACATAATTTTAGCAAAATCAAGAGAAAAATACAGAAACGGCCGTTCTGTTGAACTGATCACAGCATGGTGGCTGGTGTGCAAACAGCCCGACCGATCATGCACAGTGCCAGCGGCCAATCCAGCATCTCCGCACACTCAGCAGCCAGTCCACTCATCAGTTAGTGAGTGTGGGTGTTGGGAATGTAAGCACACACTTGGCCACGAACAGGAAGCCCACAACTCAGCTGCGTAGAATAAATACTCACTCTTTAAAACAACATATGAACTGGTAGCAGCCTGAACACAACCTCTAATATACTTAAGCCAGCTGCATTTATGATGAATAATACAAAAAACAAAACATGGGGAATCAGTGTGGTTGTTTTAGGAAACAAAATTTAAAAATAAAATCAGCTAACGTTGAAATAAAATGTACTCCCTGATAACCTCTTCTAAGTATCCCATAAAGCTACAACGAGTCAATGAACATAATCGTGTGTCCACATAAATATGAAATCCATGCACACACATGAAAACACACCAACATGTGACATATGGAGGACTGAAAGTGCCAAAATCAAAAATAGAGTAAAATTAAGAGCTGATAAACAAATCAATATGTACTCTATTCCCTATTTCTTACCTATGTAACAATTTACTTGTTTATTTACTTTCATATAATTTTCAAATTTATTTTTTTTTAAAAGTACTGATTTATATTATTTAGGTATTATATGTCCTTAATTTGTTTCCCATATGTATTTCTTTTATTTTGGCATTTCTTTATACTTCATTATACACATAAATAGGCTTTATTATTGTCATTTGAAGTGTGTAGTTGGCTCACGATAGAAAGGTTAGTCTCCAGTCCGGTATGGTGACTCTCCAATACAGTTATGTCAAAAAGGTTTTCACAGGACTCCAAAATACTGACATACTTGACTATTATATTATTTTATATATTTATTATTTTGCCTAAGCATTTATTTAAATGTTTATTAAACAACATTCACATTTGAACGATATTTGAATTAAGTATTTATTAATGTTCTGATCTTAAGTCATTCATTTCTTAATTTTGGCAGGTTTAATCCTCCATAACAAGCAGAAAACTGATGTGTGTAATGCTTTCAAGAACGCAGCCATACATCTTCACAGACAAAAAAGTGTTCACACCAAAACCTGGATCAAAATGTATTTGTAAACACACTGAACAGATTTATGCTGTTTGCAGGTTTCCCACATAGAACAGTGCAAAGTGAACAGAGGTCTGACACGAGGAGGAGGTGAGTACTTAATGTCCCTGCCACAGTTTGAATTGTCCTGATGTGGTAACCATCATTTTCATACTGTATTATACAAATGGAAATCTATTTGCAGATACATTTTGGCCATGGCCTTGTTCATACATATACAGTACACACACATAATCTGCATTGCCAACACTAACTCCTGCAGTGGTACTCACATCACTGAGTACCTCCAGGTCAGGGCCCTGGAACAGATGATGGTTTAGACAGTGCTTTGCATTGGATGGTTTCTTTTTATCCAGCGTTTTCTGTTCACCTTTGACCCTACTTCATTGCCTAACCCTTTCCTTTGAGTCCTTTAGTCACTTATCCTCATCATCACCCTCCTCTTTCCTATCCACACACATTTATACAATACTATACCTTGGCGAGCCTGCCCATCTGGTCCTCTGCCAGGCTGCTGCTGGTGCGTCCCGGTGTGGTTGTGGGCTCTCCTCCATCCCCTTCCACGCCTGGCCAAACCTTCAGGTCATGCATCCCTTGCCGGAACATGCTAGAGCAGGACGGGAGGAGGGGATTTAAAGTCACGCACACTACTATATATTCAGACCTTTAGATTTCAGTACGGCAGCTTTTGGAGACCACAGCAGACCAAAGGACAAGGCAAAATGTCAAGGTTCACCTGTATTCACAACTACACAACGTAGACTCACTGTCACCTGCCATGTTATCACTTCTTCTTTTCAGACTGAGCTTTTGGTGGCCCAAAAGTGCAATATATGGGCCTAGCATGACACTAGATTTTGCTTCCATTGATGTTTCTCCTCTTTCTTTCCTTCTCCATACTTTTCTCTTCTATCATCCTGTTACAAGTTAATCTTCACTTCATCAGTCAAAGGACTTTTTTTCTCAGAACTGTGTCGGCTCTCTTAAACGTTTTCTGGTAAAGTGTAATCTGACCTTCTTGCGTAACCAGTGGTTTGCACCTCGTTCTAAACTCTATATTTAGATTCATGAAGGCGTCTCTTGATTGTAGACTTTGACAGTGGCTGACGACCGCCTGTGCTACCCCTCAGCCTCCTAGTAGACGCACCTAAAGTATGAATTTGAAAATTTTGACCTTGACCTGCACCTATGGTATCAAATTAAAAATCCTAATTGAAGTATCACATTCAAGAGACTTTCAGAAAACTTGACCTTGAACTTAAGGTTGATGTCACTGATATTCAAAGTGATTTGAGATTTTTGGTAGATGCACGTCACCTATCGATTTCAAAATCCTATGTGGCCTCAAAATAAAAGCTGAAAGTCTGCACTTCAATCACATCTTACTCTGATTTAAAATTCACTGCAGGGGAGTACATTGCTAAAATTACAAAAATATTATAAAAACATGTGGACCTCTCTGTGTTGTAATAATGGGGAAATGTCATTTTAAAAATTGCAGGGCAAACTTAGACTTTTCTCTCACCAACATGCCTTGACACATCACCTGGAAATCACTGCCAAAAGTAACAGAGCAAGGACACACTCACCCATATTTGCCAAACAGGGTCACAGTGGTTCCACCGACAGGAACGGCTCTGCCGGGCCCATAAATGTCCCACACTGTGAGAGCAACCTGAGCACTTTGGGGAAGGTCGGGGTACTTGACTGGCAACCGCAGCCACTCGTTCCAGCTGCACGGGAAAACAGGAAAAACAGAGAAAATAAAATGCGCATGTAGAAATGAGTAACTGATGGCCATTTTACTACAGGACATGTGCATTTTATCATATTATAATAACACCAAAAACCAGCATGGTTCTTACTTCCAGCGTGTGCTGAATGCTTTGTACGAGGTGCGAACAGGAAGGGCCAGAGGCTTTCCTTCAGCAAACACCTGACAGGTGACATAGAGGTCCGAGCAGTTCTCCTGGTAGAGCCCAGAGAAGCGCAGCATCGGGTCTTCGAGCAGCGCTTTGTAGCTCTTCTGCTCTCGCTTTCCTTCTAAACTGCCTCTGAAAGAGGGGAGAAGAAAAGGTCAGAGTGTGGAGCTGCAGTCTGATCGTTTGCTGATGTTATCAAGAGTGCTCCAACTTGTCTAGCTTCTCTTCTCACAAGTAAGTCAATATTTCTTTTGTGTTTCCTACAAAACAGATTTTCAAAGCCTGCCAAGTCAAAATATCCCCCAACAATGCTGTAAACTTTTATTTAACTCACCTTTTTTGCTCTTTGTGTAAAGAAAACTCCAAGTATGGAGCACAAATACTGTATTTAGTCAAGATACCATGGAAAAAAAAAAAAAAAAAGATATTTCCTGTTACTGAGAATTTCAATACTGCAGCACAAGCTCCCCCACCAGCAAAGAGGTTTGTGGCCTTCAATAAAAGGGAATATACCACGGCCATGATTTATAACACGCTCAAAGTACATTTCTGTTTAAACAAATGGCCAGAAATGACAGGAAGATACAGAGACTCCTGTTAAATAAGGTAACACACACTCCTACTGTTCTATAAAACTCTACAATAACTCTTACCTGTCAGGTATAAAAGTCCACACACATATTTCTGCATTATAGCTTATTGCAGCTGTTTCTTAGACTCACAAGGTGAATATTATTTATGAATGTACTGCAATAATCTTGCATTATCTCAGTCTTACTAGTAGTACAGTCAACTGTACTATTTTTATCCATTATCCTGCTGCTGCTACACAATAAACCCCCTTGTAGGGGATACACAATAAATGATCTATTTATCTTACTGGTGTAGTAACCCCATTTGGAGACAGAAAACCCCAGTGAAAATCTGACCAAAGTGGGGAGCTATTTAATAATAAGACAATCATAATGCAATAATGAAACTCATGAATGCACACAGGATTTAAATATAGGACACACTGAGCTCCCATAATAAGAGTTTAGCTCAGGGGGGCATATGCTACCTGAGTCATGATGGTAACATTAAGCAACGAACTGGCCTAACAGTGCTTCTGTCTCTCCTCCCACCACAAAAAGGACAATAAACACAATACAACACTGTAATTCATCAGAACGACGTAAAGCAGAACCAGTGTTTCTAATACATGTGGACTGAGTCTTTGATGAACAGAAGAAGGCTTGTCTCTTCGTTTTCTGTAGGTACAAGTGTAATGTAATTACGCTCTCATATAACCTAAAAGTACTGCAAATGCACAAAAATCTTAAATTTGCACATAAAGCACAGATAAGTAAGTGAAGAACAGCAAATCGTTTCAGTTTGCTGTGATGAACGCGTTCACGTAACTCTGGGGCTTGTGATGGCAGTCTGCTGTCTCCTGTTTCACTGTTTGGTTTAAGTGTGAGCGACAAACAATGTGTTGGACAAACTTCAAAGTCAGAAAAACGTGTTAACGAGACAGCGCGTGCACACACACAAAGGAAAGCGTCGCGTGAGGTCACAAGATACAGGGGTTTACGCCGCTTTGACCCAAAGAGACTCACTCAGTGAAAAACTCACATCTTAAGTTGAACATTGATGTCCATATCACAGCTGTAAACATAGTTGAATTTATCAGTGTCCATCTTCCGACGGGGAAACTCTGAATTCCAACCAGAGACCGGATGACTTCAACATGAAATCCCGGACGGTTATAGGAGACTTTGCGAGCGGTTGTGTTTGCGACCAGGCCTCGGATCAGCACCCCGCAGAGCTCAGCTAAAGGTCCCGCCACACGGCTGGAGACGCTGTAGGTCCGCACACGAGTTTAAAAAGATGTTAACTGCCTACATTCACGATAAAGACATAATTCTAACGGCTGTCTCGCCGGGCATGATTTGGTGTTTTTGTTAGCTACCTACACAACACAGCAGTAACCGAAACCTACAGTCAGGCGAGAGCAGTCGAATCGCGATATAATGACTGAGACGACTGAACGGGGGATCGTCAAAACGTGGGGTTGATTAACCGAGTCTGATGCGGAAAAGAAGGAAGTGAAAAAAGAGGCGGAACGTTTATGTTAAAGGAGCAGTGCACACGAACTACATTAATACAACTACAAAAATACATTGGGGGAAATATTCACTCACTCATCCAATTCACTGAATACAGGTGTTCTAACCACTTCCATGGCCATAGGTGTATAAAATCAAGCTACTAGGCTTGCAGACTGCTTTTACAGACATTTGTGAAAGAATGGGTCGCTCAAAGGAATGCTGAATTCCAGCATGGTACCGTGACAGGATGCCACCTATACAACAAGAGCAATCAGGAAATTGCCTCACTACTAAATAATCCATAGTCAACTATTAGTGGTATTATAACAAAGTGAAAACCACTGGGAAAAACACACACTCCAGACACGAAGTGGAAGACCATGTAAAATCAGAGTGGGGTCAGCGGATGGTGAGGCACACAGTGCGCAAAGATCAACAGCTTTCTGCAGAATCAGTCTTACAGACCTCCAAACTTCATGTGGCCTTCAGATTAACTCAGGAACAGTCCATAGAGAGCTTCATGAATGGGTTTCCATGGCTGAGCAGCTGCATCAAAGCCTTACATCACCAAGCGCAATGCAAAGTGGTGTAAAGCACGC
This sequence comes from Oreochromis aureus, assembly GCF_013358895.1. Classification (NCBI taxonomy): domain Eukaryota; kingdom Metazoa; phylum Chordata; class Actinopteri; order Cichliformes; family Cichlidae; genus Oreochromis; species Oreochromis aureus. The sequence goes on from NC_052944.1 coordinate 27,109,880, forward strand.
CACCACTGGACCCTAGAGCATTGAAAATGTGCTCTCTGGAGTAACTAATCACGCTTCGCCGGATGGCAATCTGAAAGACGAGTCTGGGTTTGGCCGTTGAAATTTTGTTCAATTTCACGCTCCCAACTTTGTGTGAACAGTTTGGGGATGTCCCCTTCGTGTTCCAGTATGACTGCACACCAGTGTACAAAGCAAGGTCCATAAAGACATGGATGAGCGAGTTTGGTGTGGATGAACTTGACTGGCCTGCATAGAGTCCTTACCTCAACCCAACAGAACACCTTTGGGATGAATTAGAGCAGAGACTGTGAGCCAGGCCTTCTCGTCCAACATCGGTGTCTGACCTCACAAATGTGCTTCTGGAAGAATGATCAAAAAATTCCAATAAACACTCCTAAACCTTGTGGAAAGCCTTCCCAGAAGACTTGAAGGTGATATAGCTACAAAGATTTGACTGACACTATATTAAACCCAGTGGATTACAAAACGGATGCCAATGAAGTTCATATGCGTCTGAAGGTGGACACGCAAATGGTTTTGGCAACATATATACAGAAATGTTACATATTGCACAGAAAGAAAGGCAAAACAGCAGATATATAATTGCAATTTTTTTAAAAAATAAAAGCAAAACTTTAAAGAAAAACAAAATACAGTTTTAAAAAATCAACAGTGACGCTGCAAATCAATTTAAACGTAACATACAAGATAAGCTGGTTTTAAAGCTTTTTTTTTAACAAGTCTCGCTGAGGGTATCAAATGCACTCTAACTTAAGAGCACACCACCAAATATAAAAATGCTGCACACAAAACATATCATAAGCAGAAGTGGAAGTGTTCAGGAAACCACAGTAACTGAACCATGAAGTGAACATTACAGAGCGGGTGACTGAGTGCTGAGGTGCATAGTGGGTAAAAGTCTTCAACATTGCTGACCCAATAACTGCAGAGCTCCAACACCCCTTCCTCTTCTGTGCCTGAGCAGCTCCTGCAGGTGTAATGTGCAGGCGAACCAGCACCTTTGTGTTTACCTGATAGATTACAGTTTTCATCTGAAAGCTGCTGATGAAGGGCTACTACTTTATTCCCATCTATTTTGGCCATTTTTGTGTATATTTCCAATCTGATATTCACTCACATTTTAAGTATTTAGTGTAAATTTTAGTTTAAAAATTAGAAAAAAAGACACTGTTGCTGTTTTCTATTCAATCAATACAAACAATCCACTTATGAAACACTGAAGATGCTCAAGACAAGGATTTCATGCTCTGTGAACTTTTCCTCCCTAATTAAAAAATACTTGTACCCAATTAAGTGCATATCCATGAAGGACGAGAGGTGTGTGACAGGAAAATCTTTTGTTTTCAGAGGTCCTCCCTTTTCATCAACACTGACGACAACATAGTTGTCAGATCAGGGCATGAACTCTTTGTCAGCATATGGGACCCCATAGGCTCTGAGGAGGTCTCCGCCACCCAGGCTGAACTATGGAAAAACATCTGCATCTAAATACTGACCTCAATCAGGCCTTTACGTAGCCTGACTGACACCTTAACGTGCCGTCAGTCTTCTGCGCTGCCCGACAGAGGCAACTGTGAGTCGGACTGAGTGAAAGAAGAAGCACCCTTGGCCGATCAGGGAGACCTATCAACACTCTTGAACTATAGAGAGAAGGCACGTAAAGCGCCATGTTACAGGGCCCCGGGGGCTCCTGTGAGAGGCATGAGAGGATTTTTCCTATGATCTCGACCTCAGCCTGCAGATAGTAAACAAGTGGAAGAAGATGAGCTAATGTTTTGTTGGCGCGTGGATTGATACCACACTGCAACATAAGCTCAGATGACATATTTAACTTTTGACTTAACGCCATTTTCCTTGGATGAACAATCCATGAAAAATTGCAAAAGAACCGGGCAACAAAGAAATACACCTATCTGCATTACAGACATTATGAATATGAAGACATGTTTCCAGTGACCATACTGTGATAAGAGGAGCAGTTTAAAAAACAAACTTTATCTTTGGGGGTTCTTAATCAAGGAGACTGAGCTCTGTTCCCTATGTTGCTCCACATCCTGCTAAGGAAGCAATCAGGAAAATGTGAGAACTGCCAACATCTAGATTAACACACACTCTTTTAATAAACTCTGCAACACAGAATTTAGGTTTAAATGACAAATAATTAGAAATTATAAGCAGCTGTAATAAAGGTTTTTGCTATGATACAGTTAGGATGGCCAGTCTCCCACTGTCCCACCACTTTCCACAAACTGTTAATTAATTCTCTCAAAATATCAACTAAACCCAATAAAGAATACCCCCAAAGGAAACGTGTACGTATTTCTCATTTAGCTTTCAGTATCAATCATTTATTGATACTGAAGTTGGAATTATACTTTGGGCTCATGAAACTCCTGGTTTCTCGGAGTCTTTTGATTTTTAAACACTCCCCAAACATACTTCCTTCATAGAGCTGGAAATATGTTATCATCCAAAATCCCATGTAAGTGTTTAGATCAAGTTAAAAGAAAGGTAAATCTACAAAAGCCCTTGTTCTACATCCACATATGTTGGACCTAAGTCTGCTAATTCATTCCTTCCCTTTTAATTTAATTACCTTTAGACTTCTTTCTGCAGTACTGAATTTCATTTATATGGTAGCAGTTCACAAAAACAGTCACCTGAAAGTGCTTTTTAGATTGGAAGGTAAACACCTCACCACATGAGAGAGAAAACCCCAGGAATCATCGAATTCCCGAGAAGCAAGCAGTTTGGTGAAAGTGGGAAGGAAAAACTGCCTTATAACAGGAAGAACCATTCAAAAGCAGAACAACCATGGAGAGAGAAGACCGCATTTAACGACACACGGTAGTGGCATATGGACACTATTCACATATGTAGCTGCCAGAGCTGAAGCACCTCTCAGATTCATGATCATATATTTTAAATTTATATTTCAGTGTTTGTGCATCCGGCACATTTTCAGGGGCTGTGCGGTGATCCTCACAAAAACCAAGAGGGAGGCTGAATGATGATGAATCATGTTTTACATTTCCATCGCCCTCTCTCTCCACCTCCTTCTCTCCTTGGACGTAACCTCTCTTTCTCTCTCTCTGCCCTCCATCTCCCCTCTCTGCTACCCTTCCCTCTCTTAGTCACCGCGTGGATGTGTCATTGTTTCTAACACTTCGGAGGTTCATGCCTGCTGAAGCGCATCGAGGAGATCTCCAGAGTGCCAAGAGCGTGCCAAGATACAACTTTTACCCTTCCCTCTACACAACACCTCCACCTCCTCATTCCCAATGGATGGCACCGCTGACACTCTCCGCAGCCAAGTCTGTGGGCCACATGACGGTGCAAGCCACACCTCCACGCCATGGTCATGAACCCTCAAAGCATATAAATGAGGGAAGAAAAGGAGAAGAGGAATCACAAGCTGACCAGACATGATAAAGATGGAGCTCTCCAGGATTCACTTGTTGCTTGGAGCCGTAGGGTTTCTTCTGTGGACCAGCGGTGGCTCTGCTGCACCCATGGAGTGCCACTTCAGCTCCAGAGGTGAGATCCCATTCTTTATAACCTATAACCTGATTTATAATCTAATCAGTTTATAAAAAAAATATTTTTTTGAGCTTTTTTTCCCTCCATGTGTTCGTCCAGCTCTGTGTGTGTACGAGGGGAGGCACTACTCACTGGGTGAAACCTGGATGGACGACGCTTGCATGCAATGCACCTGTCTGCACCCTGTTGGGGTCGGTTGCTGCGAGACGTGAGTACACAAACAGACGGTGTGGTTTGGTGTCCAGATGCCCAAGTTTCTAAACCACACAGTTAGAGACTGAGTGACTTTGTTTTCATGGTGAAACAGTAGTTTCACCAGATGTTTTGCTTAAGAATAAAGAAAGTGGCCACAAATGTTGTTAGTCTGCAGGAATCTTGTCTGTGTGGGTTTTTTTTACTGATATTATTCTAGCGTTATTAATGTAAGTCACAGTTGGCTGCGCCTTACTTTGCAGCTAGTTTTAAATATTTTAGGTAATGCTTTGTTTCTAATTACATTTTATCACAACTTTTATAAGCTTCTCTTTTTTTTCAATAAAAAAATTACATGTTTTCATTTGGGCACATAAAAAATATTCAGATTTGACAAAGTGTTTCGATTTCTCTGTAGGTGCCCAAAAACAGCACATAAGATAAGATAAGATAAGATAAGAAATGATTTATTTGTTAGAAACTCTTTATTTTTGTATTTTATGAGTACTTAGATTGCTTTCTTTGTACTGAATGGGACCGCATATAATATCGTTGTGCTTTTGGCAAAATGACAATGAAAAAAGAGATTCTGATTCTGAAAAAGTTTACATTTTACATTTTAAAGTGTGAAGTGAGAAGTGCAAGGAAAAGAAGGTTTGACACGCTTTACCTTCCTCTTAATTACTGCCCAGAGTGCATCGGCCGGTGGATTTCCCCGCATGGTGTGAAGTGCAGGTGGAGCCAGTGACCTGCAAAGTGTCTCTAGTCCAGTCAGCTGACCCCCGCCTGCCCTGCTCCCCGGGTGATGCTAACAAGGACCCGAGTCATGGTTCGCTTCACCTGCAGCAGCATCTCGAGGGCTAGAACGCAACTATCACCGAGCAACTCTGCTGCCACTCTGCCTGCCCATGGAGCCGATACTCACTACAGTTAGATATCCATAACCATTACTCATCTTCAGTATATGAATTATTCATATAGGGAATATGATGCTTAGCAATTTTTAAGCAAATGTGCAGCAATTTACACAAAATAATTTGAAGTCTTAACAGATGTAGAAAATGTAGGTGCCTGCCTGCTTTAGAAGCATTTCAATTTCTATTTACGCTTTAATCAGTTAGCAACTTCTCTAATCACAGCTCAGCTTATTAAACTCCTTTTAAGTTTACAGGATTTTAAAATGCTAAATAACATCCAACTTTTAAGTGTTTTTTTTGTAAAGGTCCTGATATTAATCCAACTACTATCTTTAATTAACCCACTAATGACCTTCTGTAAATATATATGTACTTTAATATAAATGTCTGTTCAGTTTGACCTGTTTGCTGCTGTAACTCATTTAACCTCCAAATAAAAGTGTTGTTTACATGAAGAAATGACAGAATATGAGAAATTAAAGTCACACTTTTAATTTTCTCTTACATCTTGGTTGAGCGTTTTGCTCCAGATGAAAGAAAAAAAAGAGGTACACAAAAGAAAACTGTAGAAGCAATTGTAGTTTTCATAAAATGAGAAGGAACGAGTTTGCAAACAAATAAAAGAGTCAAAAATTAAATAAATACATGAATGCACTGTCTAAATAAACAGCAGTTTGCATACTTTTCATGGTTTCCACCAGCTCTGATTAAACACCGGAGTAGAGTCTTTGTTCTTGAAATGTGCATCACACACACACACACACACACACACACACACACACACACACACACACACACACACACACACACACACACACACACACACACACACACACACACACCAGTTAAATGGTAATGCTGTTGGTCCCTGTAAACTGGGACACGTAGGAAGCCAAAGCCGGGTTGGTGGGCAGGACTTTGATCGGTAGATTCCAGCTGAAGGTGTCCACATCCACATGCTCTGCCCCAGCCCACACTGTGACCTCTGATTGGTTCTGCAGGACAGTGGGCGGTTCCATAGGCTCCCGGGCAGTGACGAATTCAAAGTGCAGGCGCCACCTCAGGGTCACTAGATAAACAAAAGAGCAGGAGTAAGTAATTTTCTTTTCATATACATTTTCATATACATTCTATGAAAAGTGCCTAGGTTTATGTGTAGATGTTACCTGTTGTCTCCTTTCTTACTTTTTTCCGGCACATTCCTACATTTCTTAGTGGGCAGCCACAAGGAAAAATAAAGAATACTCATCCCCCACATGCTTGTAAAACTTTCCATATTAATAGGTGTGAATCATTTCTATTAACATTTAGTCACTGCCTTAAGGCACTGTAAACCCACACTGGTTTTTGTGTCTTTCTCTTCTGTGGTTAGCACATTGAGTTTACATGTAATTGATATTGTCATTATCCAGGTTCAGGTACATGCCATCAGCCTGATTATGACTCAGCCCAGCTTACACAGGGTGTTGTTTCAATTCAGAAACAAAATGGGCATCGTGCGTAACAGCTGATCGTTTTATCCTGCACTTGATCAAATAATGGATGAAAACTCACGCTTCATCTGGGAAGCCTGGCCGGCACTTTAATAAAAACGCTGGAGCCTCTGCTACAAATTATATGAGTGAGAAGTAAGTAAGAACATTGGGTGAAGTTTAGCCCCTTTATCTTAAAAATATTTAATTTTACAAGTATTAGAATTTATTATAATCTTTGGCTGTCATACATAAATATGAATATTTCGAAAACTACATAGGAAAAAGAGGGAGAACATCTATTTTATATTAATTTAGGACAAATGATCACTTGAGATATGATTGAGCCGTTAGTCAGACATATTTCAGCCTGAGTGACTTACCGATGTCTCTGCTGAAACCTGGCGTGACATTCAGGGGTATGGGAAGAGAGAAGTGGCTGAAGGCCGTGTGGAGGCAAGACTCCAGGTGTCGCCCGTGTCCAGTCACACTGGCGGTTTGTCCTGGTCTACGCTGGTACTGCTGCTGGATCTCCTCCTCACTCTGAAGGCTCACTGAATACTGAAACACACACGAACGCGCACAGCTTTAGAGAAAATTCAAAGGGTGACTGAATTGGAAAGTGTTTTGTATGAAAATTGTAGAGCAAACACACCTGCAGGCAGGGAATGTCTCCCTCTGAGAAGTTAAATGTGCCGATGATGTCCTCCCCGAGTCTGTAAACAGTCTTAAAGATGCAGAACTTTGCTACTTTCCCACGCATGTTGGTGATATTAAACATATCTGGAAAAAACAAAGACACACACATCAGATGCGAAGACACAAAAAAACCCCTGGTGCTTTTATTTTTGCCTTTCAGGTATCGAATGAAGCTACCATTTAACAGATGTACACACTTATGTGAATGTAACAACTAAAATAGTGAGAAAACAATTTAATTTGTCAAAATATCCCCAAAGAAAAAAGGGGTTACGCTTACGTTAATAACAATTTGCATGAAAGCACAAACTACAGTTTAAACTCCAGCAAAGAGCAGAAGGGCAGAGAATCCGACTCACGGGGATAGCGCCTCGAGGTGGTGACCATTAACATGTCCAGTGCTCTCTCCAAAGGCCGAGAGTCCCTGCGGGTCACTTCCTCTTCCTCCAGGAAAGGGTTGGAGGGGCAAACCTCTTCATCCTGGGGAAATGGAAGCTCTGGCATGCCTATGTGGGTACATGAGAAAAATACCAACATCAGATAAAAGATTCTCATTTTTAAAGTCAATTTTATAGCAACGTATTAAGTACTTTCTATAAAGCAAAGAGCTCTGGTAACTGTGACATAATCAGACTCCTTTTGCTGTCCAGAAAAAAATAAAAATCTACGTGCCTGGTTAAGGGACCGCAGCAAAACTTTATATCCACAGTATTTTTTTGCTAATACTTATCTGGTTTTGCTGTCGTTTTAATATAATAATACAGCTGAAGTAGAGATCTTTCAACCCCTGTTTCTCTGTGGCTACAACTGTAAAATGAAATCCAGAGTTAGTCAAAAGTCCTCTCACCTTGCAGAACCAACACTCTAAAGGGAACACGAAGTAGCTTGATGGGCGAGTTGACCCTTTGACAGCCAATGGTCAGTTTGTAGACGTACTTCACCGCCTGACCACGGAAACTGGGAGGCCCATCAACGGGAACAACCTCACTGTATGAATCTGTGAAAGAATGACAATGTTTGCCAGACTGTCTGAGTCTCACACACAAAATGTCACAATGCTATATATGGGAAACCATCTAGAAACCGCATCATTATTGTGTTAAGTTTTTTTATTCTTCCTTTAACAGCAGTGTAGATATTTCACTTCACATTATTGTCAGCTTTTTTCCACCAATGTAAAGACACGTACAAGTTTTACTCTCTCCAGGGTCCAGGCGTAGGTCACAGAATAATATCTTAGGAGGAGTGTCCAGCACACACTGCCCTCGTTCTCCTGGAGAACAAAGCATGAGATGTTAAATGTATTACACACTAAGAAGGCTACGAAAAAAAGGCTACTAATATGTTGCTACTTTTCATTGTGTGTGACGACTTGTTGGCAGACACAGCAGCAAATGTATCCAAGTATTGGGGATTTTCTTTTTTAAATTCAACTTGTGAATTGGCTATAAGGCATGGCTATAAGGCATGGCTATAAGGCGTGGCTGTAAGGCAGTTGCATGTATGACCCATACATGTAACTGCCCTGCAAAATTTTATAGTGGTGTAGTTGAACTCTTCTGTCTGTAGTCCACTGACATATATTGTATATAAAGTAAGACATCTGTTTTGTCATTGCATTTACACTAAATGTTTTTAAGTAGTTTAGAATATAAATATTATTTAGCTTGAACCTATGCTAAAAGGTAAGTTTATTGTATTTCTGCTAGTCTTAGATTTCATATTTTATTTCTTACCTCTGCTTGGGATGAGCACAGTCTCACTCTCAGCCTGGACATCCTGTTTGTTGCCCTGAGCCGGCAAGGCTACTCTGTTCTCACTTGCATGAAACTGACAGTGGATCTGGGCGCTCGCCCATGCCAGCATCTCACTGGGACAAAAATCAGAATCAGACAACAAGGGTTACACAAGGGTACTAACAGTACAATTATTTCAGTGTCCTCTATGTTACAGTCTAGCAACAACACCAGGTCACAAGATACCATATAAATCCTAATAACTGTGTTAATAGGAGTGAAATAATCCAATCAACCCCTTCCTCTTTTAGCTGCTCCATTTACAGGTTACCACAGTGGACCATCTGCCGCCACCTCACCCCATCTCCAGCATCCTCTGTCAAACCAACCCCCGGCATGTCCTCCTTCACTACATCCATGAATCTCCTCTAAGGTCTTCCTCTTTTCCACCTGCCTGGGTGGATAGTTGATCCCAGGAATTTAAACTCCTTCACCTTCACTCTTCCTGTCTCCTAAATGTTCACTTTTCCATCTGTCTCCCTCTCATTCACACACATGCATTTTGTCTTGCTTCTACTGACTTTCATTCCTCTTCCCTCGAGTACATACCACCACGTCAGTACTCAGGGACTCTTGCCTGACCAACACCACTGCAAACAAGAATGGGCACAGACATGATCCCTGCTGTAATCCTACCCCCACCTTGAATCCATCTGTCACTCGTACTGTACACCTCACCACTGTTTTGCTGTCCTCATATATTTCACCACCATCAAAAACATGTTATTATTAAGAATCCTTTTCTGTAAATCTTGCCAAAACAAAACCATCCCTAATTAAAATCCGGCATATTAATATCAGACAGTCAAAACAAAGAATAACACTTGGCTCATATTCCCGTATTCTTAATCTCATTGAACAAGGAGCAAACTCGTACAATCGTACCTGCTCGCGGAGGTGGAAAGATGAGACATCGGGTTGGTGAAAGTTACGAGACACTCCATGAGCTCCCCGGCCAGAAACACTGAGCCTCGGGCCATGGAGGCCACAACCTCGATCATCTGTAACGTTACAAACCGACAACGCTACGTTAGAAAATGAAAAACTTCAACGATAATATGGTGAGCACATTGCAGTCCTATCCGATGTACTTTTTTGTCGTTACAGTTTGACAAACATACAGCCAGTATTGATTTCACTTGTTGGCCCTCTTTGCTAATGACTGTAGTTTTAAGGACAAGTTTAACACATACCTTAACGTCAAGGGATACTGCGGCAAAGCAAATACGCAATGTTATCCCCGAACAAATCTAAATACACTTCTTGAATAAAAGTATACCAAATTTTTCACTTCATGCCAATCCGAGCATAGCTTACTTAGCTAGCATTCCAGCTACAGTAAACAAAAAAATACGTAGACATTCTATTTCCGGTGCTGTTTTACCAATCACGAACAACGGGAAAAGGAAATAAGATTAAGAAAAAAATAAGAATAAATATATATATTTTTCCTTTCAGGCGATATTTTAAGCTTACCTTTAAAATAATACGTTATTTAAAATTTGGATGTATTAAAAAATATAGAGTAAGCGAGTGTGTGATGTTGCTATGGTAACATATACGGAAGGGGTAAACTCAGTGATTACAAAGAACCTTTGATTTGTAGAATTTATTTAGAAAGTTTTAAATTAATTGTACAGACAAAACTTTAGAATATTCTGTTGAATTTTATATTCATATTATACCATGTAGTGTCAAGTAGAACTTAAATGAATAATTGAAGACCAGGATGACTCCACCTCCCCTCTTCCATCTAAATGGTATGGTCACCACCGGAGGCTTTTTTTTTTTTTTTTTTGCTTGCATTCTTCTTCCGCTACTATACCCAGAGTCAGCTTTGTCAGGCATCATTAACTGCTATTTATTACTCCGTGAAATCGTAACAGTTAACGCTTCTTCTGTTAGATTTAATAAAAAGTTAGTGCTCTGATTGAAGCTTGGCGCTATCGAGTTTATAAAAAGGGGCGCTATCAGTACGTGGCCTGAGAATATTGATGCCTGATAGACAACGAAAGGGGCAAAAGTTTCCCAATATCGATAACAGGCAAAAAGGTTTTGCATACTGGACGCCGAGCTAGCAGAAGCTACAGGCGCTTCACTGAGGTCTGCTCGGGTCTGGATGTGGATAACGCTGTCGCTTTGGTATTTTCAAACTCATTTTCATGCGTCTCTTGCTCTTAGAAGCGGGCTAACTTGTAAAGTTGCATTCTGTTACTCCGTTTTAAAGCAAAGAGGCGTTCCGTGGTCATCGTTTAAGGTGGGATTATATTGTGTGTTTTCGGCTTTGCAGCTATCCGGCGGTTGCTGAGATGCTTACTTGATGTTGGCCCCCCGAATGTGCACAGTGTAAATGTGATTGCCGCATTTTAACTATTGCTTTTTGTCCTGTTCATAGGTGACCCGGCTAAAATTTTCTGGTGGCATTTAGGCGTCAGCTATCCATCCACCCATCCGTCGGTGCTGATAGCTGCATATCCACATCCGGACTTAGTGCCGAGGGGTGGATGGGGAGGGGGTCGACCAAATCAGGAATCAAAGGGTGGGGGGTTGCATCAAGACGCCCATGAGGATATGAAAACACTGGATTGATGTTACAACTAAACAATGGCACAGGAACTTCCAACTTAAATTTGGATTCATTCATTGCGCAAGCCCTAAGAGCTTATCAGTGGAGAACAGGTTTAACCCACTGGAATGACACCAGCGCTTTTATTACTCCAGAAACCTGTGACTGACTACCACAGTAGTGGTTTTGGTCCGTAGTGAGGGCACTGTAAGCTGGCTTTGGTTACAATAGTTATTGGCAACTCCCTGCTTGTAAGTGTTTCAAGACCTGAAGTTTCATTGTCATTGTTCAAACGTCTGCAAAATGACTTCAGAGTGGGGTGAGAAATCCACAGCAGACCTCATGAGCAGGTATGTCTCCAAGGAAATGGGATACAATGTGCCCAAGGAAGGTTGGCGTATCTGTCTGGCGCACGAGTTCAAGGAGAAGAGAAAGCCCTTTCAAGCGAAAGACGTCTCTCTGTCCAACATCTGGGGGCATATTGGCCTTGGAGTCAGGTTAGATCTTTTTCTCAGTACACCCTGCATGCTTCATGTTACACCTCAATGCAGCCAACCTTTTTTCAATATTCACTATTTACTTTACAATATTCATGTTGACATGGTGGAGAGCCATGGGAGGCATCAGACTATAGTGTCACGTTTCTCAGCTCACACCTGAGCACAAACCTGCAAGTGCAGTGTTGACCTGAAAATGTTACTGGTGCTTCTCTGAAAATGAAGCATCAAGACGGCCTTGCATTTTAAACCAATACCCATGATGTTAGCTGCAGGAATCCATTTTTTAAAATTTATTCTGTAGTGCTCCCAGCGCATCAGTTTAGTCTACTAACAAATTTCTCACGTGTGGGACTAATAAAGGTTATCTTATCTTACTCTGGAGCAAAATCCCGAATGATGCTCACGAAAATCTTATTTAGATCAGTTGAACTTACATGCATACAAGTTAAGCATTAATGGAAAATATTCTGAGGGTTTCCTGTGTTAATAAACATAGTAGTTAAACCTCTTTTACTATGATCTGTGAACTCTGGTTCCAGGTCAGTGCCAAGTTCAAAGTGCATACCATTTACTGCTCTTTGACTTTAAAACCTCTGCAGCAATAAAGGCAGCGAGTGAGGTTAATCATTCACCATCCCACAAACATGATCTTAATTCTTTTAATGTTGCCTGCCAACTGTTGCCTCCACCTAGAGAGAAATATCCAGCCTGGCCTTTGACGTCTACGCCTGCAGTGACTGTTTTTTCTGCAACCCGTTGATATCTGAGATGCAAAGTAGTACATTCTGCAGCTTTAGTGGACTGTACAGCCAGCTGTGGTACTGTTTAAATCCTGACAATGTGTCTGTCAGAGTGACTCTGCGAGAATCACCAGTCATTAGGACTGCTCCTTGACTTGGGAAAGAAAAGAAAAGCTAGCTAGTTTCCCCCACATCTTAACTGGCACACTCTGTGTGACACTTTCAGTGCACAAATCTTTTAAATTCACCATTAATATTTAGTTTTCCTTCAGTGCAGCGGTGTGTTGTCTCTCCATTAGGCCTCCACGGAATTTTAACAATAGTTCACCACAAACCACAAACTTGATTTGTTTTCAGGAAACAGGTGCACTAAAAAAAATCCACCTAAACTTCGATTTTTCTCATGCAAGGCATGTCTCACAGCAACATCTGTTAATTATTAGACTGATTATTGTGAGATTCATTACAAACTAGAGGGATTGTATTTAGAGAGGATTTCAAAAACACTGGGACTATTACACCCAAGTTCCGCCTTAGCTCTCTTTTATTTGACTAAGAGGTTTATCACTGTAGGATTACTTTTAATGTAACAAATAAAATAAGCATGCCTGTATGGGTAACCATAGTATGGACCAGTTAACAGTGCAATGTTTTTCAGACTCACTGTGGAAAAGATGCCCGTTTGAGCTCACACAGGTTAGGTTCAGGTTCACAGACTGGTCTGCATTCATAGACCTGCACCAGAGTCTGACCATTGTTTGCATTTGTACAGAATAACAAAATCCTGACATTGTCCTACCCTGCTATGGCTTCAAATAACATGGTTTAACGGATCCTTTTCACTCTGACTGGAGCTGTATTGATAGACCATTGTTCTCCCTCTGGTATGAACTCTGCTCTGAAGTTATTGTTTGGAACTACACTGTCATGCACAGCAGTTCAGCTGTTGCACAGGATCTTCCTCACAGCAAGCAGAAAGCTCTCTGTGGCCGAAACCTTAACAATTATTCTGGTCTGTAGGTCTTTCCTATTTTAATGCTGCACAAGTGTTGTTTGCAATTCAGTTCAAATTTATTCATATAGCTCACCTGACTGACAGCCGATAACGGCAGATGGTTGCCCCTCCCTGAGCCTGGCTCTGCCCGAGGTTCTTCTTGATTAAAAAAAAAAGAGTTTTTTCTTCCCACTGTTGCCAAAGTGCTTGCTCATAGGGGTTCATATGATTGTTGGGGTTTAAAGTACAACTCGTACAGCCCACAGGGGCTGCACGGCCTAAAATCCTTTCATTTTCTCAAAAGTTGACTGCGCGCCCTATGTATGAATTCTGGTTGTGCTTACTGACCGCGAACCGATTTTATGTAGTACACAGCGCTCAGCAATCTGTCAATAAATGTTTTAGTACGACTTTAGTACGACTAAGCTACGGAGCTGCACCGCTTGATGGATTGTCGGAGCATTACGGCTACCGAGGAGCCTCGCGGAGTAATACGTACTTACCGTATTGTGTGTGTATAAGGACCATAAATGGCACCTGTTCAGAGACATGGTTACGAAGCGGATTTCAAACTCCAGGCTGTCAGTCACGCAGTAGAACTTGGGAACAGAGCAGCTGTGAAATCTGTCTTTGTTATTATGCTCAGCGTCTTTTAGTTTACATTTTGACTACACAATTGTGAGCTTTTTGTTATGCACAAAAACAACATTGTTTTATTTTATTTATGGAGCATTATTATTTAATAAATGCTCATAATTTATTTTTGAGTAGTTTTTTCATGTACATCTTCGCTGTATGTTAGTAAAAGTGCCTGTGTGACATCTGGGACACAGCTTTGACTAAGAACTCTCTATTTGTTCTTACTTTATGGCTTTAAAAAAAATATCGAGATATATATCGTATATCGCCATCCAGCTAAAAAATATCGAGTTATGAATTTTGGGTCATATCGCCCAGCCCTATGACAAAGAACTGAGGTGCTCTTTCGAGCTGAAAAACTCATATTTGCAACCTGTGTGACATCCCATCATCAGGGTCTCTGCGGCTCACCACCTCGCCTAAAAAAGGTATTCTTTGATGACTGCCATTGCAGATGCCTATGTCTCAAACCACCTGAAAGACTCAGCCAGGGTGAGCTTTGCTGATTGCTGTCTTGCCCTCAAAGAGGACTCTGTGCTCAGGCATCCAAATAGAGAAGCCAATAAAATGTAACAAATTGCAGCGTGTACAGAGTTGATCGCAGAGTCACTGATTTTGTTTAGGAACCTGTAAGTTTGCTGCAGATTTATCATGGTCATTTTCCCAAAGCTCTTCAAAGAGCCTTCAAGAACACTCGAGGCTCAAAAGTCTGGACTTTTAAAATAAAAGCATAAAAACCCACTGTGCATTAAGAAAATGAGCTAAAAGCCAGAGACCGTAAATAAAGATGTCTTAGCTGTAACTGTATGTTAAATGTAATGAAGGCTCGTGCTAAACAACAGCCGTGTGCTATATTTGCCTTAATAACAGAAATGCTGGTGTGTCTTAGACCAGAGTGCAAACAGATTAATGACTCAACTCTCAGGTTCTGAAAGCTGTTTGAATCCTTTTGTAACGTAGCCTAATAAATATTTGACAATGTATTCTTGCTTGAAAGGAAGTGCAGGGCCCACGCACACATCCACACATGCTAAACTCCACCTGTTAACGTGACCAAGATCAAAGCAGACCTGTCACTTCGACTCGTTTTACAGGCACTTCCGTTAAGCAGTTGCACAACTCCCTCTTTTCTCACAGCCTGTGTGCATGCTGGTGGGTGCAAATTGTTTGATTCAGCTTTGGCTGAAAAGGTGCTTTTAACAGAAAAACAACCAAGCAAGGAGAAAAGGCATGCTCATGTGACTGACCTGGTCATTTTCTAAATCTCTGATTGTTAAAGCATTCCCAATCAATGCTCTTCAACACAACCAACTCAGTGTCTCAGTATTTCTTGATATTCCTGTTTTTTCTCTGTCATTCATTTGTCTGGTTAAAAGTGCTCTGTGCTTGTGTTCATCCAGGTATCTAAAATTTTGGTACAAGAAGACGCAGGTGGAAAAGAAGGCTCCGTTCATTGATATGTTTGGTGCCCAACCCTTACGCCAAATCTACGGTGAGTGTTTTTACAGACTGATGCTCCATTTTTTGCAACTTTTTTATGATAAATCTTAACATAAAGCACGATCAATAGTGTGCAAACAAATCGGGATGCTTGAGAACCTGTTGAAGTGTCACAGTAGGAAATACTTTGCAGCCTCATGGAGAGCGACCAGTGTGTTTGTAGACTTTCCTGTCTTGCTGCTTAGGATTATCCAGTTTTTGCAGTGTTGACTCTGTTCTCTGATTCACAGGTGCTCCACTTGGCGGCATTGGAGGAGGTACCATCACAAGAGGTTGGAGGGGGGAGTTCTGCAGATGGCAACTTAATCCTGGGATGTACCACTACAAAACAGTTATACCCAATCAGGTGAGGCTGACATGACAGGATGAATTCTGTAATGAACAGAAAAAAATAAGAAAAATTTGATTGCAATGCATTTTGTTTCTTTGGAAGTCAGAAAATACTGTCCTCTTATCGCTGGCAGAGTCTCAGTTTACAAATAAGTACCTGCTTATGTGTGCAGCTGGTGTAGATGTCATAAAAACATGAAAAGCTGTATTGCACACTCATGATCAAAAAACCATCACGTGATGGCACAAATGATCAAAAAAAAGTTTTGGTTTTTTTAGGTGTTCGATTATGTGAGATGAGTGTTATTTCCAATGTTTTGAGTTCAGCACGTTTTCGTTTCATACCAGAACTTTTTGTCAGGCAGTAACGTCAGCTACATTGAGCTAAAATGTTTTGAGAGAGGGTGTGACTCCACGTTACGGGAACATCCCGCCCGCGTGTTTGTATTGTCACGAGCACTATTGTCGTCTTCATCTCAGTGTGCAAATGGCAGCTGGGAGCACTTTCACCTTGAGAAATATCACAATGTAGAATGACAAGGCAGACAAAGTAAGCACTTCCTTGCTTGGATGACATGAGAAAAATATTTGACCTGTAACTTCAGCGTGCACTCGTAGAATCAGTCAAGCCTGATTTTACAAATGCTTAAAAGGTTTAGTGTATTTGCTCTAATATAAGGTTTTAATAGCTCAAATGAAATGATTGGCATCTCTGGCTAATGCCTACAGCACTGAACAAATTGAGTTTTTTTGTAATGACTGTGCACATGTTTTGTCTCCAAAGACATTAAAACAATTATCTGTCAACATGTCCCTTTTCTCAATTTTCTGTGTTCACAGTTCACTGTGTGTTTGCGCCGTGAAGGAAAAACTGTTTACCAGCAAGTGTTATCTGTAGAGCGTCCACCTACATTACAAGGCTGGAACTGGGGCTACTGCGGGGAGTACGCCTTCTATCACGCCTTGTATCCTCGCGCCTGGACTGTTTACGACCTGCCAGGACAGAACGTCACCCTGACCTGCAGGCAGATTTCCCCAGTCATCCCTCACGATTATCAGGTAACCCACAGTTGAACTTTGTCCTTTGTTATTGTACTCTATTAGTAATATTTAGAGGGTAATAAGCTGGTAAACTGCAGTTAAAGTGCTAAGAAAAAAAGTCCACTATTACCCATCAAATCAACTACGCCAGCGGTCCCCAACCCCCGGGCCACAGACTGGTACCGATCTGTGAGTCGTTTGGTACCGGGCCGCGAGAGTTGAGGCTCGGGTGTGAAATTTATGGATTTCATGGTTTTTATTGTTAACTCGGTTTCCATGGGTCTTTTCCCGTGTTGTAGTTGTTTCATATTTTGAAAGAAATATTTACGTGTTACCATAACGACCAGAGAGCATTAAGGCGCAGAGAGGAAGATGTCACTCAGTGTTGTTGGCGTGTTTCAGGAGGACGCTGCTAATAAAGTTATACAATTACACAGTGAATTCGCGTTTATTATCATATTTACAAAATACAGTTTTTGTCTTGGTTGTATCATTTTATTTTTGTTGTATTTATACGCGACACCTTGAAGGCCGGTCCGTGAAAATATTGTCTGACATTAAACCGGTCCGTGGTGCAAAAAAGGTTGGACTGCTGAACTACACGGGGCGATCGTGGCTCAAGAATTGGGAGTTCGTCTTGTAATCAGAAGGTTGCCGGTTTGAGCCCCGGCTTGAACAGCCTCGGTCGTTGTGTCCTTGGGCAAGACACTTCACCCGTTGCCTACTGGTGGTGGTCAGAGGGCCCGGTGGCGCCAGTGTCCGGCAGCCTCGCCTCTGTCAGTGCGCCCCAGGGCGGCTGTGGCTACAATGTAGCTTGCCATCACCAGTGTGTGAATGTGTGGATGACTGGATGTGTAAAGCGCTTTGGGGTCCTTAGGGACTAGTAAAGCGCTATATAAATACAGGCCATTTACCATTTACACCATGCCACACCACAGTATTTATAAAGCACTTGAGAAAGGAAAAACAAAACAAATCAGGGATGATCACAGGTGATGCACAGTGAAACCACAATTAAAAAGACAATCAAATAAACAGGATGTTCATCAGCAGATTATATGGTCTAATATGGAATAAGGAACTGATGTGTTTCCCAAGAACATCTTAGTTGTAGATTTTCTGTAGTTTCTTTACTTGATCTTATTTGTTTTTGGCTCCTGTAACTAACAAATGTTTCCCCTATCATACATTTTAAAGGACATGTGTTGACACGTTAGTTTTATAAAGGTTAACTCATCATCTGCATCTACATCCTCTCAGGACTCAAGTCTCCCAGTGGCAGTATTGGTGTGGGACATAGAGAACAAGAACGAGTACGATCTTGATGTCTCGATTATGTTTACCATGGTCAACGGATCAGGACAAAAGGACGACAAGTGTGGCGGACACTGGAATGAACCATTTCACCTAGAGAAGGAGGGGGAGGCGGTGTCTGGGGTCCTACTTCATCACTGTACTGCAGTGAACCCTTACACTCTGTGCATTGCAGCCCGAGATCAGGTTTGATTTTTAGCAGCTGTAAGAAGGTTTTTGTTTTAAGTAGGCATACAAGCATTTCCCTGGGAATGAACTCTGGACTTTTAACAATAGTCTCTGTTATCTGGAAATGGATTTGTAAATGTAATCCATTGGTATTAATGAGTATTAATCTTTAGATTTGCCAACAAGAGTGTGTTTGTGTACGTTACCAGTCTGACAGGGAGATCAGCCACCAGACAGCGTTCAGTCCAAAGGGACCCTGCTTCAGTCTGTGGAATGACCTCATCGATGATGGACGGCTGGACTCTCCTACAGGTCAACACTTAGAAAAATATACTGTGCAGAGAGGAGACGGGTGTCTAAAAAGTAGAATGAAACAAGATTAATGCTAAATAAATCCCCACCGTGGCATTAAAATTAGTAGAAGAGAACACAAAACGTTTTATAGATTTTAGTGTAACCATATTTAAAGTAGCTTAAAAAGATGTGGAATGAAAGAAAACAAGAAGTAGTGTGTGAATCAAATTTTATTTCATGAAAGTTATTTATTAAATTGTGAGTCATTGTTGCTGGACAAATGGTCTTCTAAAGCCACATCCCAGTCCTCCAAGTACAACCCTGGATTAGTTGCATATGTTTTCTCACACTTGCTGTCATTTCTTTACTTTTCTCTCTTTAAAAAAGCACAAAATGCCACAAAAATATTTGAAAATGACACTTGCTGTAAGACACTGAAAACAAATTATATTATTTTATTTTCATTCTCTCTCAAGTCATCTCTGAAATATTAGAGTTTACAACAGGTCAGTAACCTCTCGTCTATCTTCCCTCTGCAGGATCCAGCCCACCAACAGTCAAAGGAGAAAAGGTAGCTGCGGCAGTAGCTGTGGGCTGCTCGGTGCCGGCTCAGGGCCATAACTCACTGGAGTTCTGCCTGGCCTGGGACATGCCCAAAATGACCTTTGGGTCTCAGGAGAAGGAGCACACGAGGTAGCTCAAACACAAAAAGGAAATACACAGACAGTATGTTGCTTTTATAAAAGGCAGAAATGTCACCAAAATGTGCTGGAAGGCTTATCAATGCATTTTTCAACTATGGGCTACTTTGTAAAGAAGCACTTCATCTTTTTAGCTTGTTTCCCATGTTGTGAGTCTTTGCTGTTGCTAAATGTAAAACAGCTTGTTTTAACTTTGCTTATTTATTATAACTACAGCAAAAAAAAGCATCTCTGAAGGTGACGGGCAACAAAATATACATTCAGTATGATACTTGATGGAATAGTCCCGACTGGGTGAAGTGTCACTTGGCACTTTTGCCGTCTTCTGTAACTAAACCTAACCTCTGACTTCATTTTTGAAAAGTATACAGCGTATCAGCGTGTATATTTGATTGTCTCTATGAGTATGTAAGATTTTCAAACTTGGGTTTTTGTTTTTGTTTGTTTGCAGGAGATACACTCGTTACTTTGGGACCAAAGGAGATGCATCTCCCTCACTCAGCCATTATGCCCTAACACACTACAAGCAGTGGGAGAGAAGCATTGAGGAGTGGCAGAGACCCATACTGCAGGACAGGTGCTCTATTGCCCGTTATTACACTGTGCACAGATACAATTTAATGGCAGTGTTTGCTTTTTGTAGTATATTTAAAAAGCCATTTGAGGTGTTTTATTTTGCTTCATTGAATTTATTGAGTACACTTTACTATATTAAACAGAGCATTTTATTGCATTATATATTGCATTGTAAATGTTTATAGTTTTTTGCCTAATTGGGCTCTTTGTTTTGTCATACTGTATTTTATTTTGTTGAGCTCTATATTTAACTAACTTTATCTGCAATTAGTTTTTCTAACACCGAAAGCTTTGCAGGTCACAAACATCTACAGCTAATATTAAATAAATG
Organism: Oreochromis aureus; assembly: GCF_013358895.1. NCBI lineage: Eukaryota > Metazoa > Chordata > Actinopteri > Cichliformes > Cichlidae > Oreochromis > Oreochromis aureus. The sequence goes on from NC_052944.1 coordinate 27,130,211, forward strand.
TGGTATATTAGTTTGTCACCTCAGCAGCTAAGCACTATTCTGCTTTCTATTTCTCTCATGTGCTGCAGTTCTCTACCCTCCTGGTATAAGTCAGCACTGTTTAACGAGTTATACTTTGTGGCGGATGGCGGGACCGTGTGGACGGAGATGACGGAGGATGTTGACATCAGTGGTGGCATACGTAGCGAGGACGGAGGTCTGCCAGCTCAACCCGCTGTCATCAAGGAGTATGGACGTTTCGCTTACCTAGAAGGTAGGCAAGAAAAGGGGTGTAGGGAAGTTGCGAAAAATGAAACATATGTTATACAACTGTGACATGTAGATGGTAACAATTAATTAAGTGCATACTAACAAAAAGCATTTGATATTTCGTTAAACAAAACGTTTCCAGTTGTATGTTGCTCTCACAGATCTGGGCTATTTCGTGTGTGTGTGTGTGTGTGTGTGTGTGTGTGTGTGTGTGTGTATATAAGCTTGTGCTTTGACCACACATTACCTGTTTTCCAGGTCAGGAGTACAGAATGTACAACACATATGATGTGCACTTCTACTCCTCTTTTGCACTTATCATGCTGTGGCCCAAACTTGCCTTGAGTGTGCAGTACGACATTGGTGAGTGTAGTGTGCATTTTTATCTGTGGTCTTAAGCTTGTGTGTTTCATAAAGAGCCATCCTAAGACCTAGTTTTACAGCATTACCCTCTTCTCAGCTGGCAGTGTGGTTCAGCAAGACCTCACGGAGAGACTCTACCTAATGAGCGGCCAGTATTCTCCCGTCAAAACCAAAAATGTGGTGCCTCACGACATCGGAGACCCAGGTATGACAAAGGCAAAAACCTTACTTGCATTTTATTTCCAACAAATGCCTTTTGGAAGCAGCATGTCTATGAAATGGAATGGAGAGAGCTGTGCAACACACTTTATTTTTTAAATACGACACCTGACAATGTTACAATCATGTCGTAACAGGATGATGTTGTCGTATTGTAATAAAATCATCATAAAATACCAGTTTTAGTATACCCCTTCCTTGCCCTTTGCAGGGAGTTGCAGTCTCTGAGCGCTCTTGTTTTTTTTTTTTAAAAGATCTATGGCTGGTGTACCTTTTAGGCAGTTATTTTTCAGTTCAGCCCATAGTGGAATTAAAATCATCTTCCTGACACTTTCTATTATCATTTCTTGAAACTTTTCTCTTTAGATGACGAGCCCTGGGTGAGGGTGAATGCCTACCTCATTCATGACACTGCAGGCTGGAAGGACCTGAACCTGAAGTTTGTCCTGCAGGTATACAGGGACTTTCATCTTACCCAGGACAGGCAATACCTCCAGGACATGTGGCCCATCTGCCAGGTATAACTGATGACCCGTTCTTAATTACACCGACTGCGAAGGATAAATCATTTTAGACATCACATACAAAGGTGGATGCATATTTAATTTTTTTGTTTATCTATTAGGCGGTGATGGAGTCGGAGTTGAAATTTGACCTGGATGGAGATGGCCTGATAGAGAACTCTGGATATGCTGACCAGACCTATGATGGCTGGATAGTGACTGGACCAAGGTGAGAGTTGGACAATTAAAGTCATGTCAATTCAGTTTTGTTTTTATTACATAATGCCAAATCACAAAAACAGTTGCCTCAAAATGTTTAATATTTTAAGGTAAAGACCATGCAGTAATAGAGAGAAACCACCAATGAGCAGATGACCCACTTTGAGCAACCACTTGGTGACAAATGAAAAGGGGAGGGAAAAAAAAATCTCTTTTAACAGGAAGAAATTTCCATTAGAACCAGGATCACGGAGGGCAGCCATCTGCTGTGAGCAGTTAGGAGTGAGAGGAGGGAGACGAGACAAAAGACAGACTGTGGAAGACAGTTAGAGATTAATAATAACTAATGATTAAATGCTGAGTGATGTATAAACAGACAGAATGTCCTTATACACAGGTAAGAACACAGCAGCCCAGGCCTACTGCAGCATAATCACATTATTGCACATGTTTATCACATCAATGATGTGTCTTTGTACTTGAAAACTGGGGCTCAGAGATGACCTGCGATGCAGAAGCTCCTCACAGACATGAACTGACTTCATTTGAGCTGAAGAATAAGGTTGTTTTTATTTTTCTCTTGCTAACTTCGTACTTCAAGATGAAACTGAAAGAAACTAGGCAAAGTTCAGGAGTAATAATTTTGAAATTTATACAGGCCGAACACTTAATTAGATACACGTTGCAAATACCAGGTTGATTACCAGAAATTATCAGGCAGGCTGTGGTGTTTAGTTGATGCTCAGTTAGTACACCACCAGCAACCTGAACTGTTGATACAAGGCGGGATGGAGCTGTCTTTCCATGCTGTGTTTTTTTTTGTTTTTTTGTTTTCAACAATTTCATTTTAAACTTTGGATATAAACAAAACACTCTATTTTCACGCAACAGACTCCACACCCACCACTCCCTCATTACACCCCTCTGCACCTCAAGTTGCAGAAAGCCAACTGATGAAAGGAGACCAAATACAGTTATATACTGGCTTTTCCCGCCAGTGTCTTAGCCCGTTTAGCCGTGGTAAGGGCCAGGATGATCCTTTTTTTGTTTTTTGTTTTGTTTATATGGGTGGAGAAGTCGCAGTCAGAAAGTTCTATGGTTATAGCAAGCATGGACAGTTTTGGTGAGACGAGAATTATTCTTTTCAGAACACTGAAAATGACCTCCATGATATTTTCCGGATAGCTCCATAGAATATGTAGAATTGAGGCACCCTGGCCATCACATCTCCAGCAATTGTCCATAGGAATCAAGTTCCATTTGTGCAACTGTTGCAGTGTTCAATGCCACCTGTGGATTATCTTTAGCTGGATGAATCTGCTGCCTATTTCCCTATACATCAGCTGGAGATGTGTCCACTGCCAGATCTTGGGCCCAGCAACCTTTAACTTTGGAGGGTCAGCTATCTGATCTTGCAGTAAATGGTAGGTCTTAGAGGTAATACCTTTACCAAAGGGCGATCTCGAAAGCAGTGCTTCCACAGGGCTGCCCGCAGAACAACTCCTGGGACTTCCCAGCTATTTCAATAAAGAACTGCGCATTTGGACATATCTCCAGAATCAATTGTGCTGCAAATTATATAGCTCAACAATGTGATTGAAGCCCAGGAAATGTTTTGTTCTGCAATAAAATAAATGTGATACATGGAGGATGCCTACCTTCCATGCTGTTTACACCAAATTCAGAGCCTGCCATCTGAATGTTGCAGCAGAAATTGAGACTGATCAGACCAGGTTTCTCTTGTATACCAGCAGTAACTTAAGCATATTAGTAATAATTTGCCTTTTAATCAAATATAGCGAGAATAAAATTTAGTGACCCATATTTTGGCTCTACATGCAAAGGTCCAAAGTAGTCTGCATCTAACAAAGAAATAATATTAGTAAAAAATTATTGACTCTAGTATAATTTTTTTAATTTGTATTTTTAGTGCATACTGTGGTGGTATGTGGGTGGCATCGCTCTGTGTGATGTGTAAAATGGCCAGACTGTTGGACAGCGAGGAGTCGTACCGTCACTACAAAGACCTGTTGGACAGAGGCAGTGCTGCTTTTGAGAAACTACTGTGGAATGGTGAGGCCAAACAATGTAGTCCTGACTTAAAATGTAATTCTTATGTTTTGGTCAGTGATGATGATAAAATGCACAAGCAAATGCTTATTCTTAGGCTGGTAATAAGCAGTAATGTGTGGCTGGTATTCAAAGATGTCACATCTGTCTTTAGCTATTTTTAAATAATGTTTGACAGTAGACTGCTTGAAGACCTAAAGTGACTTCGCTTTGTGTTTCTCATCCCATCAAACACAGGCAAATACTATAACTATGACAGCAGTGGGAGAGAGCTTTCTAACAGTGTCATGTCGGACCAGTGTGCTGGCCACTGGTTCCTGAGAGCATCTGGGCTGGGAGACGGAGAATTTCAGGCAAGTCTTTTATTGAGCTAGCAGTAGTGTTCAGTTCAAGAGCGGTGCTTGATGGCTTAACTGATAATGTTAGCGTTGAAAGTAAAAATTTGTTTATTATTTTATTGTTGTTTTGTGCTCTAGACTTTTGCAAGCTTAATGTGGGAGGAGCTAAATTGAGACACGTAGACCAGAGTGGAGGAAATCTTTCCTAATCCTTCTGGAAAAATCACACCTTGCTGGAAACTGTTGTTAAAGTAAAGCTCATTCAGAGTTTAAAAATGTTCAAACTTCATTTCCAAGCCACTTTATACTGGAGAGAACCCCAACAATCAAATGAATCCCTGTGGTGACAGTGGGAAGGGAAAACTCCCTTTTAACAGGACGAAACCTCCAGCAGAACCAGGCTCAGGATGAAATATTTCATCACTCATCCTAGTGACTTCTTCCACTAAAAAGGCTACATTTAGATGAATAGATGAATAGTTTTCTATTCAAGATTTTTTTTTTTTAAATCGTAATATTTTAAATTCCATTCTGGATTTAACAAGACGCCATGAAGAGAAGCTATTATGGGAGGAATGTCTTTCTATGTCCTGATGATTGAAGGGAACGCTTGGTTTTTGACATTGAATGACTAGGCCTAAGTTTGACACATTTTGTAGCTGAAAAGCCACGACAGCTCTGACTTTACATTATTGATTTAAACTTTGAAAAGACAGGTTTTTGGGGGGGGGTTTTTATGGTTTCTTTTTTTAAATTATAATTCCTGTTCTGTACTGACTTCCTAAATACTAATTAAAAATAAGTAAAATTACAAATAAATAAAACATAATATCATGTCTTTTATGTCTGCGAGACTCCAGAATACATGTATGTTACTCGAGGAATGTTTCTGAAGAAAGTTATATGGTCTAATCATTGCTTCTTCTCTTCTTTTAGGCCTTTCCAAAAGAAAAGATCCAGAGTGCACTAAAATCTGTGTTCGACTTGAATGTAATGAGCTTTGCTGGAGGCCAGATGGGGGCAGTCAATGGCATGCGCCCTGAAGGAGTCCCTGACCACTCCAGCGTCCAGTCTGATGAAGTCTGGATTGGAGTTGTATACGGGCTGGCAGCCACAATGATCCATGAGGTATGATCGATCGATTGATCTATCTATCGATCTATCTATCTTCGTCTTTTCTCTTTTTCTTATATCATTTTTTTTTAAAAGCAGCATTTTCAAAATGTCACTCTGGGTCATGGATACACTGGACAGTTGTTCAGTTAACTAGCTAAATTAAAATAACTAGCTACAGCTAGTTAACTGAGTCAGCAGGGGTCATATGTACCTGGTAATACATGGACTTGGTAATACTTGACAATGTGGGTCTTTCTAAAGTTGTGGAGATATTGTGATCCTGAATTAAACACTGTCTCAAACCTGCAAATATCTGCTTTTTCCTCAGGGAATGCAGGAGGAAGGTATGCGTACAGCGGAGGGCTGCTACCGGACGGTGTGGGAGAAGCTGGGCATGGCCTTTCAGACCCCAGAAGCCTACTGTGAGAAGAATATCTATCGTTCTCTGGCCTACATGAGGCCTCTGAGCATTTGGGCCATGCAGCTTGCCCTGAACACCTCACAGAAGGATCAGACTACAACAGCTCAGACTGGAGTCACAGACTGAACTAAGGCCTGAGTCATTAGAGGAGGGAACAGGAGTTCCTAGAAACTCCCCTGTAACCACCACTTTGATCTGGACTGACACCTTGAGGTGCTGTTTAACTGTTTACAGACCCGGAATTAAATTTCACCCAGTTTGTTTCACTGTAAATGTTTGAGGCTATGGTTCAGGATTGTACATTTTCCTCTACAAAGACAGTAGGTGTGAAATAGTGATCATATTTTTAGGTGAGCACATTTGATTGCTGTGTATGAAGTGTTAGCAAGGTAATCCAAAAAATAAATAAATAAAGCATAGCCTGTGTCTATTGATAATTAGACAAATTACTTTGTTACAGAACATCCAAATACTGTTTGCATACACATAAACAAGCAAACACTACACTTCGCTGTTCACAGTCATGGCTATAATACCTGCAACATGTTCATTATATGATTTTCTTCATCCCCCCTTCAAATTTGAATGCTCTATTAAGTGGTGTAATGTCTGAGTGGTTTTAGAGATTAAGCCTGTAATGAAAAAAACATATAAATATATATCTTTTTTAAAATATAATTTGGTGCCTTCTTGTATGTTGACCTACTATATCTACAGTATATAAATGTAGCAGCTAAATTTTCTGTTTTATAAAAATAGAATATTCATGACAATCTTGCTGAATAAATGACTGAATAAAATACAACGAGATATTTGTTTTCCTTTTAATGAAATACAGTTGGGTATATCTTTAAAACTGAGAAGTCGTATTTTTTTTAACATGTTTACTGAAACATCTTTTAATTAAAGCCTCTCAGCTTTCATTTCAAAGTATTCACATCCACATCCCTCTTTTTTTTTTTTTTTTTACTTTTATGTAGAGGAAGTACCAGAACCCCCCTGTCCTCTCTCGACCCCCCTGCTTGGATTTCGTAAATCTCAGTGGTGCAATTGGATGTGATAGCAACATGTGGTGCTGCAGGTTGCTCAGAATGTGATGGTATTGTTTCACACTTGACTGGATGCTCGACATGGTCGTTTGATGAACCGCATTATCACAGTAAACGGGAGGGCGCTGCAAACCAAGTTCTCGCTATGGTTGTCCAGTGTAACAACAGGTCAAAAAAGCCAGGATTAACGTAGTCCCCACAGAAAATCGAGAAGCACCTGTATGGTTGCCAGGCCGAAACCCACATAAATGTCAATCGGTTAGCGCATTTGGCTATTACCCGAAAAGTTGGTGGTTCAAGCCCACCCAGGGACGCTATAACTATTCTAGCCAGGTAATGCAGAAAGTGGCACCAAAGTCCAGCGCAGCTTCTTCCTCACAATGCAATGGTAGTGTTTCACAATAGTCTGAATGCTGGACGTGGTCGTTTGATGAACCCAGCCAAATGTTTCATCGAGGGTGATATCCTTCTTTGGGGTGGTGGTGGTTCTTCCGCAACTGCAAACTGACTGCCAACTTCATAACCTACCGGTGACATGTTTTAAACAATCAGGGCTACCATATGGAGAGGAAGTACCAGAAAACCTCCACTCAACCCCTCCGTACACTCTCGACCCCCTGCTTGGGTTTCCTCAGTCTCTGTGGCACAATCGTTTTCCCCAGAACCAAAAACACCAGAACACCGCCACCCAGCCCCCGTTCTGTCTCGACACCTGTGGGTCGCCCTTTGTCATTCTCTGAGGTGCAATCGAGTAGCGCGTGCGGCTGTTTTAACCGAAAGGATGGTGGTTCGAGCTCACCCAGGGGCGATATCGCTGTTCTTGGCAGGTAATGCAGAACGTGGCGCAAAAGTCCAGCGCCACTGCTGCCTCACAATGCAATGTTATTGTTTCACAACAGTCTGAATGCTGGGCGTGGTCGTTTACCCCAGAACCAAAAACACCAGAACACCGCCACCCAGCCCCGTTCTGTCTCGACACCCTGGTTTGCTCTTTGTCAGTCTCTGTGGCGCAATCGGTTAGCGCGTTCGGCTGTTAACCGAAGGTTGGTGGTTCGAGCCCACCCAGGGACGCTATTACTATTCTTGCCAGGCAATGCAGAACGTGGCACCAAAGTCCAGCGCAGCTGCTTCCTCACAATGCAATGGTAGTGTTTCACAATAGTCTGTATGCTGGGCGTGGTCGTTTGATGAACCCAGCCAAACGTTTCATCGAGGGTGATATCCTTCTTTGGGGTGTTGGTGGGTCTTCCGCAACTGCAAACTGACTGCCAACTTCATAACCTACCGGTGACATGTTTTAAACAATCAGGGCTACCATATGGAGAGGAAGTACCAGAAAACCTCCACTCAACCCCTCCGTACACTCTCGACCCCTTGCTTGGGTTTCCTCACTCTCTGTGGCACAATCGTTTTCCCCAGAACCAAAAACACCAGAACACCGCCACCCAGCCCCGTTCTGTCTCGACACCTGTGGGTCGCCCTTTGTCATTCTCTGAGGTGCAATCGAGTAGCGCGCGTCACGGCTGTTTTAACCGAAAGGATGGTGGTTCGAGCTCACCCAGGGACGATATCGCTGTTCTTGGCAGGTAATGCAGAACGTGGCGCAAAAAGTCCAGCGCCACTGCTGCCTCACAATGCAATGTTATTGTTTCACAACAGTCTGAATGCTGGACGTGGTCGTTTACCCCAGAACCAAAAACACCAGAACACCGCCACCCAGCCCCCGTTCTGTCTCGACACCCCTGGTTGGCTCTTTGTCAGTCTCTGTGGCGCAATCGGTTAGCGCGTTCGGCTGTTAACCGAAAGGTTGGTGGTTCGAGCCCACCCAGGGGCGCTATTACTATTCTTGCCAGGCAATGCAGAACGTGGCACCAAAGTCCAGCGCAGCTGCTTCCTCACAATGCAATGGTAGTGTTTCACAATAGTCTGTATGCTGGGCGTGGTCGTTTGATGAACCCAGCCAAACGTTTTATCGAGGGTGATATCCTTCTTTGGGGTGTTGGTGGTTCTTCCGCAACTGCAAACTGACTGCCAACTTCATAACCTACCGGTGACATGTTTTAAACAATCAGGGCTACCATATGGAGAGGAAGTACCAGAAAACCTCCACTCAACCCCTCCGTACTCTCGACCCCTTCCTTGGGTTTCCTCACTCTCTGTGGCACAATCGTTTTCCCCAGAACCAAAAACACCAGAACACCGCCACCCAGCCCCCGTTCTGTCTCGACACCTGTGGGTCGCCCTTTGTCATTCTCTGAGGTGCAATCGAGTAGCGCGTACGGCTGTTTTAACCGAAAAGGATGGTGGTTCGAGCTCACCCAGGGACGATATCGCTGTTCTTGGCAGGTAATGCAGAACGTGGCGCAAAGTCCAGCGCCACTGCTGCCTCACAGTGCAATGTTATTGTTTCACAACAGTCTGAATGCTGGGCGTGGTCGTTTACCCCAGAACCAAAAACACCAGAACACCGCCACCCAGCCCCCGTTCTGTCTCGACACCCCTGGTTGGCGCTTTGTCAGTCTCTGTGGCGCAATCGGTTAGCGCGTTCGGCTGTTAACCGAAAGGTTGGTGGTTCGAGCCCACCCAGGGCGCTATTACTATTCTTGCCAGGCAATGCAGAACGTGGCACCAAAGTCCAGCGCAGCTGCTTCCTCACAATGCAATGGTAGTGTTTCACAATAGTCTGTATGCTGGGCGTGGTCGTTTGATGAACCCAGCCAAATGTTTCATCGAGGGTGATATCCTTCTTTGGGGTGTTGGTGGTTCTTCCGCAACTGCAAACTGACTGCCAACTTCATAACCTACCAGTGACATGTTTTAAACAATCAGGGCTACCATATGGAGAGGAAGTACCAGAAAACCTCCACTCAACCCCTCCGTACACTCTCGACCCCTTGCTTGGGTTTCCTCACTCTCTGTGGCACAA